>NC_056004.1:23820491-23995491 GCF_018446385.1 Zingiber officinale
ATCTTGAAGCTTGTACACTAGATGCTCTTTGCCTTTTTCAATGAACCCTTCGTTGCTTCATATGGATGTTCTCTTCAAGACTTCCATTAAGGAAATGTTTTGACATCCATTTGCCAAATCTCATAATCCATATGAGCAGAATGGATAAGAGTATCCTGATAGACTTAAGCATGGCTACCGGTGAAAAGGTCTCTCATAATCCTCTTTTGAGTGTACCCTTTGCAACAAGCCTAGCTTTGAAGGTTTCTACCTTCCCGTCTCGTCTCTTTTCCTTTGTAGATCCACTTGCATCCAACGGCTTTTACACCATCAGTGGTTCTACAAGCTCCCAAACCTTATTAGAGTACATGGACTCTATTTCGTAATTCATTGCCTTTTGCCAAGATGTTGCAGAGTGCTTGATCATATAACCGGGATCAGGTTCATGTTTACCAGGGATCAAGTCCAAGACTCTCCCAAAACATGAATCTTTCAGTCGCCTCACAACCTCCCACTATGACGAGACACCGTCTGTGGTTGTGTATCATGTGACACGTGTTGCGCCTCTCTTATGGTACTTCATCTTGTACCGCTGGTAATCAAGTAAACATGTCCTCTAAGTTCTTCTAAAACGACTTTACCATCGGGCTTGTGATCCATTATATAGTCTTCTTTTAAAAATGGGCATTGGTGCTAATAATGACCTTCGGTCTTTAGACTATAAAATAAACCACCTTTCGCTCCTTTCGAATATCCTACAAACACGCGAACTTCAGACGAGATTCTAACTTATCAAGATTCCTTCAAGACATGTCCGGACTACCCCAACCGAATATGTCTTAGACTGGTTTTCGCCCATTCCACACCCTATGGGAGTAGAAGAAACCGATTTAGAAGGTACTAAGTTCGTAACGTATACGCTGTTTCCGAGCATATCCTCAAAACGAATTTGTAATTCTCAATAACTCATCATTGATCTAACCATCTCCATAAGAGTCATATTCCTTCGCTCGCCACACCATTCAGCTAGGTTCCGTGCATAATTGAGATTGACAAAGCCTCCGATAAGTAATTCTAAACTCTCCTAAGAGGTATTCGCCACCACGATCGATCGTAGTGTCTTGATACTTTTACCTAATCGCTTCTCCACATCAGCCTTGTATTCTTTGAACTTGTCAAAGCATCTGACTTCATGTGCATTAGGTAAATGTATCCATATCTTGAATAATCGTCTATGAAAGAGACAAAATATTCAAAACCTCCTCTTGCCTGGATGGACATAGACCACACAAATCGAGTGAACCAACTCTAACACTTCTTTGGCTCTATACCCTTGGCCTTGAACGCCTCTGGTCATTTTACCTTCTAAGAAGATTCACAAGTTGGAAAATTTTCCAACTCTAATGAACTCAAAAGTCCATCGGCTATATGTTGGTTGCTACTCGGAAAGCTTATAGGTTCCACTGTACAAAATTTTGTACAAAGGTCTGAACCTTTTCCTAGCTACCATGTGTTCTTTTAAATTAAATTTTGGATCTCCTGCGGAACTTAACACGTTTGATCCAAAACTTAATCTATTTGTTCTTTTAGGTTTTGACTTGGATCTCCTGCGGAACTTAACACGTTCGACCCAAGTCTCCTTAAGTTATTAATTCCATTAAATATTAATTTCCACAAAAGGTTCCCAGTACTGACGTGGCGAGGCACATGGCCTTCTTGGATATGGGAGCAACCACCACCGACTAGACAAAACCTTTAATAGAAAGCTAATATTTAATTTCCTAAAATAACTTTAGGTTAACTAAAGAGAACAATCAAATCACAAGGAAAAGAAAGAAACAAAAGAACACAACTTCGAAAAAACATATTCGAAATACTAGAACGTAAGCCTCTTGTATTTGGTATTATTTCCATAAATAACTAGCATGATGCGGAAATAGAAATTACTAGTTATACCTTGTAGAAAAACCTCTTGATCTTCTACCGTATTCCTCTTCTAACCTCGGACGTTGTGTGGGCAACGATCTTCCAAGATGAGAAACCACCAACCACCTTCTTCTCCTCCAAGCAAGGTTCGGCCACAAAGGGAAACTTCACCAAGGAGGAAAAACAAAATACTAACCAAGCTCCAAGAGATGCTAGCTTTCTCTCCTTCTTCTTCTTCTTCTCCGAGTAGTATCCGGCCACCACAAGAACTCCAAGGGAGAGGAAGAGGTTCGGCCACCACAAGAGGAAGAGAGGGAGAGGGTAATGGCCGGCCACAACACCAAGGAAAAAGGGAGAGAAAACAATAGAGGTTGTGTCTTGTGAAGGCACCCTCACCCCTTCTTTTATATTCCTTGGCCTAGGCAAATTAGGAAATAAATTTTCCTTAATTTCCTTGACATGATTTAATTGAGAGAAATAAAATAAAATTTCAATTAATTTGTGGCCACCACATCATTGGAAGGCAAATAGGACAAGTTTCAATCAACAATTAAAACTTCCTAATTTGTTTCCGGAAATTTTAAAAAATAAAATTTCTCTTTAAAATCTCTTCATGGTTAATAAAAGGAAATTTCTATCATTTTAATTTTATCAATCATGTGGATAATTTTAAAGAGAAAATAAAATATCTTACCAATCTACAAATTAGGAAAGAGATCTAATCTCTTTCTTAATCTTTTGTAGATCTTTTACAAGAGAGATATTTTAATTTTAATTCTCTCTAATAAATTATTTCTTCCACATAATAAAAACTAAAATTAAAATCCCTATTTAATTTTATTTGGCCGGCCCTACTAGCTTGGGTTCAAGCTAGGGCCGGCCACCCCAAAACATACCTAGGCCGGCCCTAGCTTGATTCCCAAGCTAGCTTGGCCTGCCCCCTTTGGGTGGATGTAGAAGGTGGGTATAGGTGGGTATAGTACTCTATAAATAAGAGGCTACGATAGGGACCGAGAGGAGGAATTGGTTTTGGTCTCCCGATAAAATTAAGCATCCCGTGTTCGCCCCGAACACACAACTTAATTTTATCAATGATAATTCATTCCACTAGAGAACTATCATTGAACTACCGCACTAATCCCAAATTACATTTTTGGGCTCCTTCTTATTATGAGTGTGTTAGTCTCCCTGTGTTTAAGATATCGAATGTCCACTAATTAAGTGAGTTACTGACAACTCATTTAATTAATATCTAAATCCAAGAGTAGTACCACTCAACCTTATTATCATGTCGGACTAAGTCCACCTGCAGGGTTTAACATGACAATCTTTATGAGCTCCTCTTGAGGACATTATCAACCTAGCATCACTAGGACACAGTTTCCTTCTATAATCAACAACACACACTATGAGTGATACCATTTCCCAACTTATCGGGTTTATTGATTCATCGAACTAAATCTCACCCATTGATAAATTAAAGAAATAAATATCAAATATATGTGCTTGTTATTATATTAGGATTAAGAGCACACACTTCCATAATAACTGAGGTCTTTGTTCCTTTATAAAGTCAGTATAAAAGAAACGACCTCAAATGGTCCTACTCAATACACTCTGAGTGTACTAGTGTAATTATATAGTCAAGATAAACTAATACCTAATTACACTACGACCTTCTAATGGTTTGTTCCTTTCCATTTTGGTCGTGAGCTACTGTTTATAATTTATAAGGTACTGATAACATCATCTTCTGCATGTGACACCACATACTATGTTATCTACAATATAAATTAAATGAACAACTACAAACAAATGTAGATAATTTGACCAAATGTGATTCTTTATTCATAATGAATGTTTACAAAGCTTAGGCTTTCAGTATACACTCCAACAATCTCCCACTTATACTAATGACTAAGCTGCCATATCTTCTACCATACATCTGATTCCCATTCCCTCCACATGCCGATCGAAAACTTTTGCCGGAAGGGCCTTAGTGAAAGGATCTGCCAGGTTATCCCCGATGCAATCTTGGCGATGACAACTTCTCCTCTCTTCACGATATCTCGTATCGTGGTACTTGCGCTCTATATGTTTACTCGCCTTATGAGCTCATGGTTCCTTCGAGTTTGCAATCGCACCGCTATTATCACAATAAATTGTGATGATCTTGGGCAAACCAGAATCACATCTAAGTCCATTAGAAAGTTCCCGAGCCATACTGCTTCTTTAGTTTGCCACATACTCGCCTTCCATGGTTGAGTCCGATACGCATTGCTAACACTCCTCCATGAAATGGCTCCACCTCCCAAAGTAAACACATAGCCCCGATGTAGACTTACTATTGTCCCTATCCGATTGAAAATCAACTGCAACCCAGGAGCAAATCATCTCGCTGGTAAACTAGCATATAATCCCTAGTCCTTCTCGGTACTTTAATATATGCTTTACCGCAGTCCAATGTCCTTGTCGAGGTTACTCTGATCTATGCCCACTGCAAAACAGATATCGTGTCTCGTACATAACATTGCATACATTAGGCTTCCCACACCGAAGCATAAGGAACTGCTTTCATGTCCTCTATCTCTTTGATGTCTTTGGAGACATCTCTTTAGATAGAGCTACTCCATGTCTAAAAGGTAAGAAACCTTTCTTGGAGTCTTGCATGCTAAAACGAGCAAGGATTGTATCTATATATGAAGCTTGGGATAGACACAACATTCTTTTCTTGCGATCCCTTATAACTTTGATCCCAAGAATGTGTGCACATTCTCCTAAGTCCTTCATATCAAATTGTTTGGACAATCATACCCTTACGTCTGATAATACTTTGACATTGTTGCCAATTAACAAAATATCATCTACGTATAGTACAAGAAATACCACCACGTTTTTATACACAAGACTCATCCGACTTTGAATAAATCCATATGATCGATTACTTCATTAAACCGGATGTTCCAAGACCTTGAAGCTTGCTTCATCCATAAATGGACCGATTGAGCTTGCATACTAGATGCTCTTTGCCTTTTCAATAAATCCTTCTAGTTGCTTCATATGGATGTTCTCTTCAAGACTTCCATTAAGGAAAGCTGTCTTGACATCCATTTGCCAAATCTCATAATCCATATGAGCAGCAATGGATAAGAGTATCCGGATAGACTTAAGCATGGCTACCGGTGAAAAGGTTTCCTCATAATCGATTCCCTCTTTCTGAGTGTACCCTTTCGCAACAAGCCTAGCTTTGAAGGTTTCCCGTCTATCCCTCTTTTCCTTTTGTAGATCCACTTGCATCCAACGGCTTTTACACCATCAGGTGGTTCTACAAGCTCCCAAACCTTATTAGAGTACATGGACTCTATTTCAGAATTCATTGCCTTTTGCCAAGATGCTGCATCTATATCTTGGAGTGCTTCGTCATATGACCAGGGATCAGGTTCATGTTTACCCGGGATCAAGTCCGAAGACTCTCCCAAAAACATGAATCTTTCAGGCTGCCTCACAACCCTCCCACTACGACGAGGCACTGTCTGTGGTTGTGTATCATGTGTGACACGTGTTGCAGTCTCTTGTGGTACTTCATCTTGTACTGTTGGTACTGAAGTAGACATGTCCTCTCTAAGTTCTTCTAAAACAACTTTACTACTGGGCTTGTGATCCATTATATAGTCTTCTTCTAAAAACTGGGCATTGGTGCTAACAATGACCTTCTGGTCTTTAGGACTATAAAATAAACCACCTTTCGTTCCTTTGGGATATCCTACAAACACGCGAACTTCTGTACGAGATTCTAACTTATCAGCATCTGGTTTCAGCACATGTGCTGGACTACCCCAAATCCGAATATGTCTTAGACTGGGTTTTCGCCCATTCCACAATTCTATGGGAGTAGAAGAAACTGATTTAGAAGGTACTAAGTTCAAAACGTATACTGCTGTTTCCAGAGCATATCCCCAAAACGAATTCAATAACTCATCATCGATCTAACCATCTCCATAAGAGTCCTATTCCTTCGCTCTGCTACACCATTCTGTTGGGGTGTTCCAGGTGCAGACAATTGGGATTGAATCTCGACCTCTGATAAGTAATTCCTAAACTCTCCTAAGAGGTATTCGCCACCACGATCTGATCGTAGTGTCTTGATACTTTTACCTAATCGTTTCTCCACATCAGCCTTGTATTCTCTGAACTTGTCAAAGCACTCGGACTTACGGCGCATTAGGTAAATGTATCCATATCTTGAATAATCGTCTATGAAAGAGACAAAATATTCAAAACCTCCTCTTGCCTGGACAGACATAGGACCACATAAATCAGAGTGAACCAACTCTAACACTTCTTTGGCTCTATACCCCTTGGCCTTGAACGGCCTTTTGGTCATTTTACCTTCTAAACAAGATTCACAAGTTGGAAAATTTTCCAACTCTAATGAACTCAAAAGTCCATCGGCTATAAGCCTCTGTATCCTACTTAAGTTAATATGACCAAGCCTTAGATGCCAAAGATATGCTTGATTCATTTCTGAAGGTTCTTTTCTCTTATTAGAATTAGAAGATGAGTTATAAATTTCCATGTTTTGCTTTGTGGAAGAATTTGGATTTAAAGTATACAAATTGCCAACCAATGTACCAGAACAGATAATCACTTTATTTCTTTTAATAACTACATCGTTACTGAAAGAAACTGAATATCCATCTAAAAACAGTTTAGAAACTGAAATTAAATTCTTTCTAAAACTGGGTACATAAAGACAATTTCTTAAAACCAAATTTCTATTTCTACTAAAAGATAAGTAGACGTCTCCCATCGCAATAGCCGCCACCTTAGTAGCATTGCCCATGTAGACGGTAATTTCTCCTTCAGATAGTCGTCGGGTTTCCTGGAACCCCTGCAAAGAATTGCAGACATGATCAGTGGCTCCCGTATCTACACACCAGGTGCTGGTAGATAACACCGCTAAACATGTTTCAACAACTAGAGTATGAGATATACCTTTGTTTTGGTTCCTACGAGGACGGTCCGCCTTCGATGTCACATGCCTGGATGAAGCACTTGCCCTTGACTTCTTCATTCCGACTTTAAATCCTGTACTGAGATTTATTCACTTTCTTTGCTGAACCAACTTGTTTCTTCTTCTTCTTTCCTTTCGGTTTAGAAGTAGAACCATTTTCAGATAGTGAATTTGAGCATTGTGACGAAATAACTCTTCTGCTGCTTGAAGTTCAGTAGTTTCCCTAATGAATAAATCCTTTTATTCATATTATAGTTCAAACGGAACTGCTCAACTTCTAGGTAGCGTTGGAGGATCATATCGATCCGGGTTTCCCATCAATTTCTCCTCCAAGGATCAGATTTCGTTCAGATAAGCCATCATCTTTAGGATATGATCCCTTACAGGAGTACCCTCTTGCATGGTGGCTGTCATTATCTTTCTCATGGCTTCTTGCCTAGAAGCCCTATCCTGATGACCAAAGAGTTCTTTGAGATTGTTCATGATATCATAGGCTGTTGGTAAATCTTGATGCTGATGTTGCAATACATTTGACATTGATGCCAAAATGTAACACCGCGCCATCTCATCTGCTTTTACCCATTTCCTATGATATTCAATCTCCTCTTGGGTAGATTCACCAGTAGGTGCATCAAGGCAATGCTCAGTCAGTACAAATTTATAGCTCTCAGCAGTAAGAACAATATCCAGGTTTCTTTTCCAATCTATGTAGTTAGGTCCAGTAAGTCTATTTTGTTGAAGTATGATGGACAGTGGGTTGAAAGACATCCTAAGAATCACAAATAACTTTTGGTCAGAACTCTAAATTTAGAATAATATTGATTCCTCAAACAATACTATTTTAAATTAACCAACACCTTAAAACACCGTGAATTTTGTATGCCACGTTAGTGTGGACGTATACAAATTCAACATTTGTAAAAGGAGGGTTTTAACCCATTAATTTTATTATCTTGTCAACCTAACTTTTTGACAAATAAAATTAATAGTTGGTATTATTTGGTCACACAAATAATAGCAGTGACTCCGTTGGGGAGGATACTATTAGATGTATCTAAGTGTACACCATTACTTGACACTAAGTCCATTAATAAGATTATGCCCCTTCCGTTGGGGAAGATCACACGCTCTTAATTAACTTCCTATAGTCATCCAAAATTGAAGTCTGTCTAGTGATCCGCAAACAAGCTCATCCGTTATGGAGGAAGGCACTCGAGCCAACGCCAAGCTTGTTTGCATCACTTACAAACCAAGAATGGAGACCATGGGATTTACTTAAAATCCTCTCCCACTTAGTTATTTATAAATGAGGAATTTTAACTATGCTAGCCTACTAAACTTGTAAACTAACATGCACACATGACAATATAAAAGCAATAAATAGAAAATCTAATTTTCAACTATTATGGCTTTTATCTTTAATTGTCCTCCGTGTGTTGTCATCCGAAGTCGCCGCCATATTTGGCCACCGCCACCGGGTCTAACTGTCGCATCCATCTTGCTCGAGTTCCACTGCGCTCTGGTCCTTAGAAGGTTCCACGCCTTGCAAGACTTGATCCATGACATAAATAGAATTTTACATTTTGATCCTATATTCCATAAAAGGAATGTACATGTATCTAGATCAAAATAAAATCCTAATGAAACTAAATACACTCTGCTGTATTTTAATACAATCATGCACACATATAAATTGCCCTTGACATGTCCAGGGTCCAATCACACACATAATTAATTAAAAGCCATAATAGTTGGATCCTGCATCCACAAAGTTAGCACATCCTACTATTATCCCGCCTAAATTATGTATGACATGCATAATTAAACTAAATACCAAATACACAGAGGCAAACCCTAGCTCGATACCAATTGTTGGTTGCTACTCTGAAAGCCTATAGGTTCCCTACACAAAAATTTTGTACAAAGGTCTGAACCTTTCCTAGCTACCATGTGTTCTTTTAAATTAAATTTTGGATCTCCTGCGAACTTAACACGCTTGATCCAAAACTTAATCTATTTGTTCTTTTAGGTTTTGACTTGGATCTCTGCGGAACTTAACACGCTCGACCCAAGTCTCCTTAAGTTATTAATTCCATTAAATATTAATTTCCATAAAAGGTTCCCAGTACTGACGTGGCGAGGCACATGGCCTTCTTGGATATGGGAGCAACCACCACCGACTAGACAAAACCTTTAATAGAAAGCTAATATTTAATTTCCTAAAATAACTTTAGGTTAACCAAAGAAAACAATCAAATCACAAGGAAAAGAAAGAAACAAAAGAACACAACTTCGAAAAAACATATTCGAAATACTAGAACGTAAGCCTCTTGTATTTGGTATTATTTCCATAAATAACTAGCATGATGCGGAAATAGAAATTACTAGTTATACCTTGTAGAAAAACCTCTTGATCTTCTACCGTATTCCTCTTCTAACCTCGGACGTTGTGTGGGCAACGATCTTCCAAGATGAGAAACCACCAACCACCTTCTTCTCCTCCAAGCAAGGTTCGGCCACAAAGGGAAACTTCACCAAGGAGGAAAAACAAAATACTAACCAAGCTCCAAGAGATGCTAGCTTTCTCTCCTTCTTCTTCTTCTTCTCCGAGTAGTATCCGGCCACCACAAGAACTCCAAGGGAGAGGAAGAGGTTCGGCCACCACAAGAGGAAGAGAGAGAGAGGGTAATGGCCGGCCACAACACCAAGGAAAAAGGGAGAGAAAACAATAGAGGTTGTGTCTTGTGAAGGCACCCTCACCCCTTCTTTTATATTCCTTGGCCTAGGCAAATTAGGAAATAAATTTTCCTTAATTTCCTTGACATGATTTAATTGAGAGAAATAAAATAAAATTTCCCCAATTAATTTGTGATGGCCGGCCACATCATTGGAAGGCAAATAGGACAAGTTTCAATCAACAATTAAAACTTCCTAATTTGTTTCCGGAAATTTTAAAAAATAAAATTTCTTTAAAATCTCTTCATGGTTAATAAAAGGAAATTTCTATCATTTTAATTTTATCAATCATGTGGATAATTTTAAAGAGAAAATAAAATATCTTACCAATCTACAAATTAGGAAAGAGATCTAATCTCTTTCTTAATCTTTTGTAGATCTTTTACAAGAGAGATATTTTAATTTTAATTCTCTCTAATAAATTATTTCTTCCACATAATAAAAACTAAAATTAAAATCCCTATTTAATTTTATTTGGCCGGCCCTACTAGCTTGGGTTCAAGCTAGGGCCGGCCACCCCAAAACATACCTAGGCCGGCCCTAGCTTGATTCCCAAGCTAGCTTGGCCTGCCCCCTTTGGGTGGATGTAGAAGGTGGGTATAGGTGGGTATAGTACTCTATAAATAAGAGGCTACGATAGGGACCGAGAGGAGGAATTGGTTTTGGTCTCCCGATAAAATTAAGCATCCCGTGTTCGCCCCGAACACACAACTTAATTTTATCAATGATAATTCATTCCACTAGAGAACTATCATTGAACTACCGCACTAATCCCAAATTACATTTTTGGGCTCCTTCTTATTATGAGTGTGTTAGTCTCCCTGTGTTTAAGATATCGAATGTCCACTAATTAAGTGAGTTACTGACAACTCATTTAATTAATATCTAAATCCAAGAGTAGTACCACTCAACCTTATTATCATGTCGGACTAAGTCCACCTGCAGGGTTTAACATGACAATCTTTATGAGCTCCTCTTGAGGACATTATCAACCTAGCATCACTAGGACACAGTTTCCTTCTATAATCAACAACACACTAAGTGATACCATTTCCCAACTTATCGGGTTTATTGATTCATTGAACTAAATCTCACCCATTGATAAATTAAAGAAATAAATATCAAACATATGTGCTTGTTATTATATTAGGATTAAGAGCACACACTTCCATAATAACTGAGGTCTTTGTTCCTTTATAAAGTCAGTATAAAAGAAACGACCTCAAATGGTCCTACTCAATACACTCTGAGTGTACTAGTGTAATTATATAGTCAAGATAAACTAATACCTAATTACACTACGACCTTCTAATGGTTTGTTCCTTTCCATTCTGGTCGTGAGCTACTGTTTATAATTTATAAGGTACTGATAACATCATCTTCTGTATGTGACACCACATACTATGTTATCTACAATATAAATTAAATGAACAACTACAAACAAATGTAGATAATTAGACCAAATGTGATTCTTTATTCATAATGAATGTTTACAAAGCTTAGGCTTTCAGTATACACTCCAACACTATAAGCCTCTGAATCCTACTTAAATTAATATGACCAAGTCTTAGATGCCAAAGATATGCTTGGTTCATTTCTGAAGGTTCTTTTCTCTTATTAGAATTAGAATATGAGTTATAAATTTCCATGTTTTGCTTTGTGGAAGAAATTGGATTTAAAATATACAAATTGCCAACTAATGCACCAGAACAGATAATCACTTTATTTCTTTTAATAACTACATCGTTACTGAAAGAAACTGAATATCCATCTAAAAACAGTTTAGAAACTGAAATTAAATTCTTTCTAAAACTGGGTACATAAAGACAATTTCTTAAAACCAAATTTCTATTTCTACTAAAAGACAAGTAGACGTCTCCCACTACAACAGCTGCCACCTTAGTAGCATTGCCCATGTAGACGGTAATCTCCCCTTTAGATAGTCGTCGGGTTTCCTGGAACCCCTGCAAGGAATTGCAGACATGATCAGTGGCTCCCGTATCTACACACCAGGTGCTGGTAGATAACACCGCTAAACATGTTTCAACAACTAGAGCATGAGATATACCTTTGTTTTGGTTCTTACGAGGACAGTCCGCCTTCAAATACTCCTTGCAGATGAAGCACTTGCCCTTCTTCTTCTTCATTCCACATCCCGTACTCGAGATTTATTCACTTTCTTTCCTGAACCAAATTGTTTCTTCTTCTTCTTCCTTCGGTTTAGAAGTAGAACCATTTTCAAGATAGTGAATTTGAGCATTGTGACTAAATAACCCTTCTGAAGTTCTGTCACTAGTTCCCCTAATGAATAAATCCTTTTATTCATATTATAGTTCAAACGGAACCGCTCAAAACTTAGGTAGCGTTTGGAGGATCATATCGATCCGGGTTTCCCATCAATTTCTCCTCCAAGGATCTGTGTATTTCGTTCGGATAAGCCATCATCTTTAGGATGTGATCCCTTACGAGTGCCCCTTGCATGGTGGCCGCCATTATCTTTCTCATGGCTTCTTGCCTAGAAGCCTATCCTGACGACCAAAGAGTTCCTTGAGATTGTTCATGATATCATAGGTCGTTGGTAAATCTTGATGCTGATGTTGCAATACATTTGACATTGAAGCCAAAATGTAACACCGCCATCTCATCTGCTTTACCCATTTCCTATGATATTCAATCTCCTCTTGGGTAGATTCACCAGAGGGTGCATCAGGGCAATGCTCAGTCAGTACAAATTTATAGCTTTCAGCAGTAAGAACAATGTCCAGGTTTCTTTTCCAATCTATGTAGTTAGGTCCAGTAAGTCTATTTTGTTGAAGTATGATGGACAGTGGGTTGAAAGACATCCTAAGAATCACAAATAACTTTTGGTCAGAACTCTAAATTTAGAATAATATTGATTCCTCAAACAATACTATTTTAAATTAACCAACACCTTAAAACACCGTGAATTTTGTATGCCACGTTAGTGTGGACGTATACAAATTCAACATTTGTAAAAGGAGGGTTTTATCCCATTAATTTTATTATCTTGTCAACCTAACTTTTTGACAAATAAAATTAATAGTTGGTATTATTTGGTCACACAAATAATAATAGTGACTCCGTTGGGGAGGATACTATTAGATGTGTCTAAGTGTATACCATTACTTGACACTAAGTCCATTAATAAGATTATGCCCCTTCCGTTGGGGAAGATCACACGCTCTTAATTAATTTCCTATAGTCATCCAAAAATGGAAGTCTGTCCTAGTGATCCACAAACAAGCTCATCCGTTATGGAGGAAGGCACTCAGAGCCAACGCGCAAGCTTGTTTGCATCACTTACAAACCAGTAATGGAGACCATGGGATTTATTTAAAATCCCTCTCCCACTTAGTTATTTATAAATGAGGAATTTTAACTATGCTAGCCTACTAAACTTGTAAACTAACATGCACACACAGCACAATATAAAAGCAATAAATAGAAATTTTAATTTTCAACTATTATGGCTTTTATCTCTAATTGTCCTCCGTGTGTTGTCATCCCAAGCTGCTGCCATATTTGGCCACCACCTCCGGGTCTATCCATCTTGCTCCTAGTTCCGCTGCGCCTCTGGTCCTTAGAAGGTTCCACGCTTTGCAAGATTCGATCCGCGACATAAATAGAATTTTACAATTTTGATCCTATATTCCATAAAAGGAATGTACATGTATCTAGATCAAAAATAAAATCCTAATAAAACTAAATACAGCTCCTGCTGTATTTTAATACAATCATGCACACACATATAAATTGCCCTTGACATGTCCAAGGGTCCAATCACACACATAATTAACTAAAAGCCATAATAGTTGGATCCTGCATCCACAAAGTTAGCACATCCTACTATTATCCTGCCTAAATTATGTATGACATGTGCATAATTAAACTAAATACCAAATACACAGGCAAAACCCTAGCTCGATACCAATTGTTGGTTGCTACTCGGAAAACCTATAGGTTCCACTGTACAAAATTTTGTACAAAGATCTGAACCTTTTCTAGCTACCATGTGTTCTTTTAAATTAAATTTTGGATCGCTGCATGAACTTAACACGCTTGATCCAAAACTTAATCTATTTGTTCTTTAGGTTTTGACTTGGATCTCATGAACTTAACACGTTCGACCCAAGTCTCCTTAAGTTATTAATTCCATTAAATATTAATTTCCATAAAAGGTTCCCAGATTGACGTGGCGAGGCACATGACCTTCTTGGATATGGAGCAACCACCACCGACTAGACAAAACCTTTAATAGAAAGCTAATATTTAATTTCCTAAAATAACTTTAGGTTAACCAAAGAGAACAATCAAATCACAAGGAAAAGAAAGAAACAAAAGAACACAACATCGAAAAACATATTCGAAATACTAGAACGTAAGCCTCTTGTATTTGGTATTATTTCCATAAATAACTAGCATGATGCGGAAATAGAAATTACTAGTTATACCTTGTAGAAAAACCTCTTGATCTTCTACCGTATTCCTCTTCTAACCTCGGACGTTGTGTGGGCAACGATCTACCGAGATGAGAAACCACCAACCACCTTCTTCTCCTCCAAGCAAGGTTCGGCCACAAAAGAAAAGCTTCACCAAGGAGAAAAACCAAAATACTAACCAAGCTCCAAGAGATACTAGCTTTCTCTCCTTCTTCTTCTTCTTCTCCAAGTAGTATCCGGCCACCACAAGAGCTCCAAGGAAGGGAGAGAGGTTCGGCCACCACAAGAGGAAGAGAGGGAGAGGATGGCCGGCCACACCAAGGAACAAGAGAGGGAGAGGAATAATAGATGTTGTGTCTTGTGAAGGCACCCTCACCCCTTCTTTTATATTCCTTGGCCTAGGCAAATTAGGAAATTTAATTACAATAAATTTTCCTTAATTTCCTTGACATGATTTAATTGAGAGAAATAAAATAAAATTTTCCCAATTAATTTCAAGTGGCCGGCCACATCAATGAAAGCAAAATTGGACAAGTTTCAATCAACAATTAAAACTTCCTAATTTGTTTCCGGAAATTTTTTTTTTAAAAAAATAAAATTTCTCTTTAGAATCTCTTCATGGTTGATAAAAGGAAATTTCTATAATTTTAATTTTATCAACATGTGAATAATTTTTAAAGAAAAAATAAAACATCTCTCCAATCTACAAATAAGGAAAGAGATCTAATCTCTTTCTTTAATCTTTTGTAGATCTTTTACAAAAGAGATATTTTAATTTTAATTCTCTTTAAAATATATCTTCCACATAATAATAAAAAATTAAAATTAAATTTCTTTTTTAATTTTATTTGGCCGGCCCTACTAGCTTGGGTTCAAGCTAGGGCCGGCCACCCAATTTTATACCTAGGCCGGCCCTAGCTTGTTCCCAAGCTAGCTCTATTGTGTGGGTATAGAAGGTGGGTATAGGTGGGTATAGAACTCTATAAATAAGAGGCTACGATAGGGACCGAGAGGAGGAATTGGTTTTGGTCTCCCGATAAAATTAAGCATCCCGTGTTCGCCCCGAACACACAACTTAATTTTATCAATGATAATTCATTCCACTAGAGAACTATCATTGAACTACCGCACCAATCTCAAATTACATTTTTGGGCACCTTCTTATTATGAGTGTGTTAGTCTCTCTGTGTTTAAGATATCGAATGTCCACTAATTAAGTGAGTTACTGACAACTCATTTAATTAATGTCTAAGTCCAAGAGTAGTACCACTCAACCTTATCGTCATGTCAGACTAAGTCCACCTGCAGGGTTTAACATGACAATCCTTATGAGCTCCTCTTGGGGACATTATCAACCTAGTATCTCTAGGACACAGTTTCCTTCTATAATCAACAACACACACTATAAATGATATCATTTCCCAATTTATCGGGCTTATTGATTTATCGAACTAAATCTCACCTATTGATAAATTAAAGAAATAAATATCAAATATATGTGCTTGTTATTATATTAGGATTAAGAGCACACACTTCCATAATAACCGAGGTCTTTGTTCCTTTATAAAGTCAGTATAAAGAAACGACCTCAAATGGTCCTACTCAATACACTCTGAGTGTACTAGTGTAATTATATAGTCAAGATAAACTAATACCTAATTACACTACGACCTTCTAATGGTTTGTTCCTTTCCATTCTGGTCGTGAGCTACTGTTTATAATTTATAAAGTACTGATAACATCATCTTCTGTATGTGACACCACATACTATGTTATCTACAATATAAATTAAATGAACAACTACAAACAAATGTAGATAATTAGACCAAATATGATTCTTTATTCATAATGAATGTTTACAAAGCTTAGGCTTTCAGTATACACTCCAACACCACTGAGCAGTCATCAACTACCCAAGGGGCCCCGAGCGGGAGGAGCACAACAACACCAAGAGCCCAGCACGCATGCCGTGCAGCATGTGACAGTTGGTCACCCAAACGTTGTGAAAGGTAAGTCATGGACGTCATTGTTATGCTCTTTCCACTAGTCAGCGACAAATAACACGTGTGACTGTTATGACCTGAAACCAATCGCGAGTAGGCTAGCTCCACGGGGATATCGTTGTCGATCACCATCGTCGGATCAATGCCATAGGCGCCGATTAGTCGGGTGAAGAGATTAAGAAAAAACAACGGCCAAACCATGCCATCATCACCCCAAAGAAGAAACAACACAAGTCCCACCCGAGCTTCTGCTGAACGAAGCCGACCCTCAACTTGAGAAGAAGAGAACCGAAACAACGTCGCTTGGGGAGAGATTGGAATGATCGTCGATGGACCAAGTAACAGTGATTGAAACTGAACGAGGAAGTCATACGCTCGATGATTAGAAGTACATGATGTGGGGTGCAGCAAGGAGAAAGCCGAGGGACTCGAGATCAGCTTTGGCCCCCGAAACTTAGAGGGAGTGGAGATCCCTTAGGATGATGCCCTGATAATCTGAGTAGTAATTGCTAACTATACCATTCACCAAACCTTTGTTGGCACAGACAGCTCGGTGAATATAATATTCAAGAAGACGTTTAATCAGCTGTAAATTGACCTAAGCGAGTTGTAGCCAATGACAACCACACTCTACAGGTTCACAGGAAACGAAGTATTGCCGATCAGCCAGGTTTGACTGACCATATCGCTCGGAGAGGAGCCGCTAAAAGGACAAGGATCATAAACTTCATCGTGGTGGATGCGCCGTTTGTCCATAATGTTATATTGGGCCGACCGACCCTTAACGAGTTTCGAGTGGTGGTGTCCACTTTCTGCTAGAAAATCAAGTTTCCAGTGGACAACAAGATGGGCGAAGTTAAAGGCGACCAGTTGGCTACTCGGCGATGTTGCGTCGAGATGGTGAATTCCGAAGCAAGAGCTGCGCAGAAGACCCCGCGCCTAGAAGTGAACGCCATCAAGGAGGAACCTCCCATGCTGGTCTACGACGAAAAGGAGGAAGTCCAGATTCATTCTAGCCGATCGAAAGTCATAACTTTCATCGCTGCCGACCTGACAGAGGAGAAGAAGGCAGAGCTGGTCACCTACCTTAGGCAAAATCACGACGTGTTCGGCTGGTCGACCCACGAGCTCTCGAGCATCTCGTTAACTGTAGCTCAGCATGAGCTTCACGTCTGACCGGACACCTGACCTGTGAAGCAGCGAAAAGGGACTTCAGCACAGAGCAGAACCAGATCATCTGAGCAGAAATAGAGAAGCTGCTAGAGGCCGACCACATTTGCGAGGTTCAGCTCCAGAGCTGACCCGCTAATGTCATGTTGGTCTTCAAGTCGAGCAACAAATGACGAGTCTGCATCTACTTTCATGATCTGAATAAGGCTTGCCTGAAGGACTTCTATCCCCTGCCTAGGATAGAGCAGATGGTGGACTCAACGGGGGGTTGCGAGCTGATCTGCATACTCGACACATATCAAGGTTACTGCCAAGTGCCGCTTGCACAGGAGAATCAAGAAAAGGTAAGTTTCATCACTGCCGACAGAACTTATTATTAAATGTCATGCAGTTCGAATTGAAGAATACTGGTGTCACCTACCAAAGGCTGATGAATAAGGTGTTCCTACGATAGATCGACCGCAACATGTGTTAGGACCAAAAAGTAGCTAGAGGGGGGGTGAATAGCTCCGCGTGTGCTCGTCGTGCTTCGTTGCTTGTTTCTTCAAAGTGATGCGCAGCGGAATACAAAGAAACAAACTACAACAATGCTAACAATAGGATTTTACTTGGTATCCACCTCACAAGAGGTGACTAGTCCAAGGATCCACGCACACACACACACCTCCACTAATAAACACTCCTTTTCGGTAACTACCGAAGGCGGAGAAGCCCTACAAGACTCTCAATACAAGTAGAAGAAAGGGTAGTAAAGAATAAGCAAAAGCTTACAAGAGATGCAGTAAAAACCCCAGCTTCTTCTTCTTCTTGTTGCAACTCGCCTCTTGACTTGGATGAACCTCCAAGAACCTTCAAGAACTAGCGGTGAGGAGCTTAGAGAGTGCTGGGGAGGAGCTGTGATGAATCTGGAATGAATCGGTGAAGTTCTCCCGAAGGAAATGAATGCCTGCGGCTTAAATCGACGCTAACGGTCAAATCCCGATCGATTGGAATGCTCCCAATCGATCGGGGAGGCTTTGGATCGATCCACGGATCGATCCAGAGCGCCTCTGTGCTCTGGAAAAACTTCTGGATCGATCCACGGATCGATCCAGCGCTTATCGCGCGAAGCAGCAGCGTCCCAATCGATCCACGGATCGATCCAGAGGGGTTCTGTTCGCGGGGACTCACCGGATCGATCGGTGGATCGATCCAAATCTTCTGGATCGATCCACTGATCGATCCAAACCTGCTGGATCGATCCACGGATCAATCCAAACCTGCTGGATCAATCCACGGATCAATCCAAACCTGCTGGATCAATCGGCTGATCAATCCAGATCTTGGTTTTTGCCCAAAACCAAGCCCAAAGCCCCCTAAACCAACATCTAGTCAACCATGACTTGTTGGTACATAAGACCTAGCATCCGGTCACCCTTGACCAGCTAGGACTCTCTCACCAAGTGTCTGGTCAATCCCTTTGACCCACTTGGACTTTTCTCTTCTTGCCAAGTATCCGGTCACTCCCTAAGACCTACTTGGACTTTTCTTCCTCGTGCCAAGTATCCGGTCAATCCCTTTGACCTACTTGGACTCTCACCAGATGTCTGGTCAACCTTGACCCATCTGGATTTCTCTTGCCTGACTTCACTCACCAGGACTTTCCCAATTGCCTAGCTTCACTCACTAGGTCTTTCACCTGGCTTCACTCACCAGGATTTTTCTCCTGCCTAGCTTCACTCACTAGGACTTCCCAATTGCCTAGCTTCACTCACTAGGTCTTTCACCTGGCTTCACTCACCAGGATTTTCCTCCTGCCTAACATCCCAGTTAGGACTTCCCAGTCAAGTATCCGGTCATCCTTGACCTACTTGACTCTTCTTCAATCAACCTTGCATTGTCAAACATCGAAATCCAAACCAAGACTCAAGCTTGGTCAACCAGGTCAACCTTGACCTGAGGAATGTTGCACCAACAATCTCCCCCTTTTTGATGTTTGACAATACCAACACTATCACTTACAATACCACATGTAAGTTAGGCTAATCTCATAGTCTAAACCTTCTTCATGCCACTAGGTAATGAATACATAAGTTAAGCCCTTCATTCTCCCCCTAAGAGGGCAAACTCCCTCTAGGTGATAAAAGCCTAACTTACTCCCTTTCATTCTCCCCCTATTGGCACACATCAAATCATGCCCCATTTTTGGGCACTATCCACTTGAAACCACTTGAACAATGAGGATATCCACTCCCCATTAAAGTTCAAACGCTCAACCTTGAGCATGTTCTTAACAGAAGGTTAACCACCTTCCAAGGTTCATGAAAAATAATTTTCATATCTTTAAAGAGTCCCTCCCCCTAAAGACATGGTGGTAACTTCTGTCATTGCACCAACAATGACTTGGAATCCCCAAAACTTTAGGAAACTCAATTTTAGAAGTTTTGAGGTTCAAATATTCAAAATTTGAAACAAACCTCAACCTAAACTTCAACTTAGCCTTCCTTAACCATTCCATCCTTGTTTTCCACACGAAAACACCCTTTTTATGTATACAACTGTATTTTCAGGGGTTTGGAATGGTTTCCTAGACTAAAATAGGTTCAAAATGCTGAAAATAAGCTTTCCCAGCCAAAATCAGCATCTTCAATCGATTGGAGTTGGGTTCCAATCGATTGAACCCTGCTGAATCGATCCACTGATCGATTCAATCTTCTTGGATCGATCGGTTGATCGATCCAGCGAGCTTCTGCTCGCGAGAAATGCCTTCTCAATTGATCGGATGATCGATTGAGGCACTCCAATCGATCCACTGATCGATTGGAGGCCTGAAATTGCTGAAATTCAATTTCAGCCAATTTCAGAAACCCCTAGAAAATTCTACAAAATTCCAAAAATCGTAAAAATTTGTGTAGACATTATTTAGGGTATAATTTATCATGGAAAAATAGTTTTCTATGAAAATACATCATATTTTCAAAGATTGATACAAACTTGAGAACTTGCAAAAACTTTAGTGTTTTCTTCAAGTTTGTGTCTAACTATTCAATGGTGATTATTATCAAAAGATAGCCTTCACCAAGGTTTTCTAAAATCATTTTTAAAAATATTTTCAAAACCAATATCCCACCATGTTCCTTGGGCTTAATGCACATGACTTGTACATTAGCTTTCCCAATGATGGGAAAACACATAACTATGTGTTTTGATGAACTTAAAACTCAAGGAAATGCACTAACTCAGCATGTTGAGTTTTGTTCGTCTTCCTAACATCTCACTTGTATCTATTATGTATAAAACACATACAAGTCATCTTATAGGTCTTTGTGAGATGTTAATTTTGGTTTTGCTCTAACCTAGGGTTCATGCATATTTATCTAGGCATCTTGTGGATATTGACCATCCACCTAGGATGTCATTTGGTATGCCACTTGATGATAACTGCCATTTGTCCTTAATTTTAAGGAAATAACATAATGCATGATAATGTTATGGCATACATCAAAAAGAAATAATTTTCAGAAGAAAATTTCCTATAACTACATGATGCATGTATGTCATGACATGGTATTTTTGAGTTTTTCATAATAAGTCATGAATGCACAAATAAAACATGATGTCATGGCATATAATGGGCAACCAAACATGGCAAGATTTTGCATAATTAAAATATACCTAGATTATCTATCTAAGTATCCTTAACCCTTAGCTAATCCTAAAGCATAAACCCTAGATTGCCCAATTTCCTTAGGAAAATGCCAAAACCCAACTTGACATTTCTTTAATCTCTTGAATTAATTATGCCAATTAAAAATTTAAAACATTCCTCAAATATTGGCATATTTCATTTTCCCATAAGAGTAATCACTTTAAATTAAGGCTTAGATTTGCCTTAAATTCCTAAGACAATACCAAAGTCCCAATTTGATATTTCTTAACACTTGATTTCTTGTGCCATTTAAAGTCATCTCAAATTTCTTCCTTTATAGCACATTTTACTCTTTCCAAGATTAACAATAAATCCATTTCATTTTCAAAGGTTAACAAAAACCTTGAAAATGCTCCTTTAGTGTCAATTTCTTCAAAGTTGGGTTAACTACCCTTCTTCTCAGAGTTGACACTCTCTAACCCATCTATGGGATAGAGAAAATGCTCCTAGGAACCCAAAACCTATTGGTGCTCCTTGGATGCTCTAGGTATTCACTAGGGATAACTTCCCTAGATACCTTCCTAGTGACCTTGTTTGGTTTCTTAGAAGTCTTGGTCACTTTTTCTAGGTCAACTCTAGGGATTGCTTCCCTTGTAACCTTCTTTGTGACTTTCTTAGTCTTCTTAGAAGTCTTAGTCACATTTGTTGCAAAAATACTCTTAGGGATAACTTCCCTTGTATTTTTGGCTTGACCACTAGACCTAGGGTTGGTTCCATAACTATATAGAACCCTATGGTAAGAGATTACATCCTTCTTAGCCTTTGGTTTGTATCCCAAACTCCTATGGCCATTAGATGACCTTTGTGCTCCTAGACCTAGGCTATGCTCATTTTGCCCTTTTAGGATATTTTCCATCCTTTTTAGGGTCTTTTCCATTTTATCAAGCCTTGACCTCAAGACTTGATTTTCTATCACTAAGTCCTTAGTTTTTGGTTTTCCATTAAATTTATGAGCATTTTTATTTCTAGGCTTGTAGCTAAGGTCCTTAGTGTGATTGCCTAGATTTTTATCTACCTTCCTAATCCTAGGTGTGGTAGTTTTAGTATGGTAAGCTACATTATTTTCCTTAATTTTATCATGCTCTCTATTCTTATGGTAAATAGCATTAAAATGATATAAGTTAGAACTAGCATGCTTTTTACCATAATGTAAAGGGATAGGCTCAATAAAAGTTACATTCCTTTTTACCTTAGAGGCTCCCCCTTGACTTGAGCTTCCTCCTTGAGCCTTGACGATCTTCTTCCCCTTAGGGCATTGACTCCGGTAATGCCCCTTTTGATTGCAAGAGAAGCACACAATGTGCTCCTTGCTCTTCTTTGTTCCGGGGATGGTCTCCTTTGGCTTCTCCTTGCCCTTAGGTGCCACTTGGCCCTTCTTCTTGGCCAATTTAGGGCACTTGCTTTTGTAGTGCCCATGTTCCCTACATTCAAAACATATAATATGATTTTTATTATTAATTGAACTATTTATACCTTCTTGTGTAGGGGTGGCACTTGCTCCTCCATTTGATATGAATGTAGAGGCTTCCTCTTGATCCGAAATCGATTTCCCTCCAATTGATTTATCTTGACTTGTGGAGGTGGAAGCTTCTTCATCCTCTTCTTCTCTTGACCCGGATGTGGAGGATTCTCCTTCTTCTTGATCCGGTGTCACCAAGAGTTGCTCCCCCTCAATCCTAGAGGTGGAGGCTTCACCTTCTTCTTCATCCTCTTGTACATGAAACAAGGAATATGTTCCTTCCTTGCTCTTTTGATTACACTCCCTTGAGAATGAAGCTTCTTGGATTTCCTCTTCTTCGAAAGTTGAGCATCTCTCAACTTCGGAGTCCTCCTCTTGATCTTGCTCCAATGAGTCACCCTCTTTGGATTTTTCTTGGTTAGGTACAGTGAAGGGGATCTCATGAGCCTTTTCCAATTTGCTCCATAGCTCTTTGACATCTTCAACTTCTCCAACTTTCTCCAAGATGTTGCTCGGCAATAGATTGACCAAAAGCTTGGTCACTTTGTCATTTGCCTCACATCTTTGGATTTGTTCTTGGCTCCATTTGCTCCTTTTGAGAACTTTGCCCTTTGAATTCCTTGGAGCCATAAAACCTTCCATTAGAGCAAACCATTGCTCTATCTCCATCATCAAGAAATTTTCAATTCTTGATCTCCAAGAATCGAAGCTTGTGGATGTGTATGGTGGAGCCACCCTTGTATCAAATCCAAGTCCATCTTGGAATTGCATCTTGAAGTTGAGCTTCTTGAATTCTTTGACTTTGATGAATTTGCTCCAACTTCTTCACCCTCTAGCTTTGCTTGTTATGTTTGCCCCTTCCGGCGGTGATTCCAGTGAAGAGCAACCTTGCTCTGATACCACTTGTTAGGACCGAAAAGTAGCTAGAGGGGGGGTGAATAGCTCCGCGTGTGCTCGTCGTGCTTCGTTGCTTGTTTCTTCAAAGTGATGCGCAGCGGAATACAAAGAAACAAACTACAACAATGCTAACAATAGGATTTTACTTGGTATCCACCTCACAAGAGGTGACTAGTCCAAGGATCCACGCACACACACACACCTCCACTAATAAACACTCCTTTTCGGTAACTACCGAAGGCGGAGAATCCCTACAAGACTCTCAATACAAGTAGAAGAAAGGGTAGTAAAGAATAAGCAAAAGCTTACAAGAGATGCAGTAAAAACCCTAGCTTCTTCTTCTTCTTGTTGCAACTCGCCTCTTGACTTGGATGAACCTCCAAGAACCTTCAAGAACTGGCGGTGAGGAGCTTAGAGAGTGCTGGGGAGGAGCTGTGATGAATCTGGAATGAATCGGTGAAGTTCTCCCGAAGGAAATGAACGCCTGCGGCTTAAATCGACGCTAACGGTCAAATCCCGATCGATTGGAATGCTCCCAATCGATCGGGGAGGCTTTGGATCGATCCACGGATCGATCCAGAGCGCCTCGTTCGGAAAAACTTTGGATCGATCCACGATCGATCCGTGGATCAAGCCAAGAACGCCCCAATCGATCCATCGATCGATTGGGACCTCTGATCGATCCACGAATCGATCCAGAGGGGTTCTGTGGGACTCACCGGATCGATCGGTGGATCAATCCAATCTTGGATCGATCCACCGATCGATCAACTCTGGATCGATCTACGGATCAATCCAAACTGGATCAATCCACGAATCAATCCAAACCTGCTGGATCAATCGGCTGATCAATCCAGATCTTGGTTTTTGCCCAAAACCAAGCCCAAAGCCCCCTAAACCAACATCTAGTCAACCATGACTTGTTGGTACATAAGACCTAGCATCCGGTCACCCTTGACCAGCTAGGACTCTCTCACCAAGTGTCTGGTCAATCCCTTTGACCCACTTGGACTTTTCTCTTCTTGCCAAGTATCCGGTCACTCCCTAAGACCTACTTGGACTTTTCTTCCTCGTGCCAAGTATCCGGTCAATCCTTTTGACCTACTTGGACTCTCACCAGATGTCTGGTCAACCTTGACCCATCTGGATTTCTCTTGCCTGACTTCACTCACCAGGACTTTCCCAATTGCCTAGCTTCACTCACTAGGTCTTTCACCTGGCTTCACTCACCAGGATTTTTCTCCTGCCTAGCTTCACTCACTAGGACTTCCCAATTGCCTAGCTTCACTCACTAGGTCTTTCACCTGGCTTCACTCACCAGGATTTTCCTCCTGCCTAACATCCCAGTTAGGACTTCCCAGTCAAGTATCCGGTCATCCTTGACCTACTTGACTCTTCTTCAATCAACTTTGCATTGTCAAACATCGAAATCCAAACCAAGACTCAAGCTTGGTCAACCAGGTCAACCTTGACCTGAGGAATGTTGCACCAACAACATGGAGGTATATGTCGATGACATATTAATAAAATCCCTTCGAGCTGCTGACCTTTGTGTAGAAATCAAAGAAACTTACTGAACCCTGAGAGCGTATGGAATAAAGCTGAACCCAAATAAGTGTCTGCTCAAAGCGAAGAGTGGTTGCTTCCTCAGATATATCGTCACTGAATAGGGGATTGAGGTGAATCTGAGAAAGGTGAAAGCGCTACAAGACATGCCCCCCGCCCCATAACTTGAAGGAGGCCCAACGACTGACCGGACGGATCACTGCGCTATCAAGGTTCATCTCCAAATCATCCGACTGGAGTCACCCATTCTTCAAGATACTATGTCGAGCGACTAAGTTCCAGTGAGATGTGGAATACGACAAGGCACTAGAAGAGCTTAAGGAGTATCTTACCTCCTTACCTGCATTGGCCAAGCCCATCGTTGGCGAGCCGCTAATGATTTACTTGTCATCCATCGAGTATGTGATTTGGCTCGACGTTGGGGCACCAAAACAGCTCTGAGCAATAGCCTAGATATTTTTTGAGTCATATATTAAAATATGCAAAGTCCCGCTACACTGGTCTTGAAAAATTAGCTTACGCGCTAGTACTTGCCTCTCGGAGACTCTGTCCGTACATCCTATCACATTTGATCATCATGATGACCAATAGTGTCTTGGGAAGAGTCCTTCTTAACCCAGAGGCATCCAGATGGATGATCAAATGGACAATCGAGATGAGCGAATTTGACATATAATATCATCTCAGGACGGCGATCAAGGTCCAGGCCTTAGCAGATTTTGTCACTGAGGTCCAAAACGTCGAACTAGACGCGACTTGGAAAATATACGTAAATGGATCATCCACTCGGCAAGGTAGCAGGATTGACATTCTCTTGATTTTACCTCAGGAGGACAGGATGCAACTGTCCGTGAGGCTAGACTATTGGGCTATAAACAATGAAGCCGAGTATGAGGTCTTAATAGCCGGCTTGCAGGCAGCTATTGGGGGCGTTCGAAATAAGCAATTCCCGACTCAGGCCATATGTAGAAGCTTTCGAGAAGTTGAAGGTAAATTTTCAAGAAGTTGTTATACAAAAATTCGCCTGATTGGGCAACCAGATCGTGGATGAGTTGGCTAAGTTAGCCAGTTCATTGTCACCGATCGCGATAGAGCAGTCGATCGAGCATGTCTCACTGGTAGCGTACATTGACAGGATGGATGGAATAAACTTCTCGAGCGACTAGAGGAATCCATTGATAAAGTTCCTCTGATCAAGTAACGCTCCAGCCAATCAGGAAGAAGTTCGCCTGTTGAAAAAGAGGGACGGACGATTCACTCTAATCGGAGACCAACTGTATAAAAGAACTTTTTCAAGGTCGTTGCTCAAGTGTGTCGGACCGGAGGACGTCGAGTACATCTTTCAAGAAGTGCATTAGGGCTCCTGCGGAAGCCATCCGAATAGCAAATCACTAGCCCGAAAGATCATGTTGGTAGGATATTTTTGGCCCACACTACAAGATGATGCCGCTCGGATAGTGGTCACCTGTTTGTCGTGTCAAAAATATCACAACATCCAACACCAACCGACCGAGGAGATGAAGGCATTCATGGTGTCTTGTCCGTTCGACCAATGGGGCATGGATATCATTGAACCATTTCCAATGGCGACCGGTTAGCGCAGATTTCTACTTGTCGCAGCAAATTATTTCTCAAAGTGGGTGGAGGACGAATCGCTAGCCAAAATAACCGAACACATGGTTATCAAGTTCATATGGTTGAATATCCTATGTTAGTTCAGCATCCCTTGCTGGCTCGTCTCGGATAACAGGAGGCAGTTCGCCGGATAGAGACTCAAGGAATGGTGCGAAGGCTACGATATTGCGTAGGCTTTCACCTCAGTAGCCTATCCTCAGAGCAACGTCCAAGCGGAAGTCACCAACCAGGAAATTCTTAGGGGTTTATAGGCTCAGCTCGACCATGCTGGAGGCAGCTGGGTCGATGAGAGAGGCGACCAACATCACACCATTCCACATAGTGTACGGTGGTTCCAGTGGAAGTCGGAGTAGAGTCCGATCGGGTGCAGCTCTATAACAATGGAAAGGCTGAGCGGAGGCTTATGGAGCTCAACCTGGTGAATGAAGCGCGGGATAAGACCGTCGTCCGGCTGATGGTGTATAGACAACGCATGAAGTAGAACTACAACTAGAGGGTGATCCCAAAGTCATTTCAAGTCGGTGACCTGGTTTGGAAAAGAGTGAAGTCGGTCAACGATGTCACCAAATTAGAGGCTCCATGGGGAGGACCTTTTAAAGTCACTCAGAAGCTCTGCTTGAGAGCCTATTACCTACAAGACGAGGATGGGAGAAAGCTCAAGAGGCCTTGGAGCACGAACCATCTCCAGCCATATAGGATCGGACGAGAGGTGCATGGTTAAATCTGAATGTACTTGTGTAAGTGTATGTCTTGTGGATGCAGGAAGACAATGAATAAAAATCCTAAATGTTTTAGACTCTTGTACCGTTCAGCCAAGTTAAAAGTCAAGCGGCGACTTTAAACCCCTATCTACGTCAATAGTCGAGCGGCGACTTTAAACCCCTGTCTACATCAACAGTCGAGCGACGACTTTAAACTCCTGTCTACGTCAATAGTCGAGTGGCGACTTTAAACCCATGTTTACGTCAACAGACGAGTAGCGGCTATAAACCTAGTTTACGCATCAACAACCGAGCGGCGGTTATAAATCTAAGTCTTTGTCAACAACCGAGTGGCAGCTATAGACTCGAGTCTATGTCGAATAACGACTGAGCGGTAGCTCTGAAACCGAGTCTATGATAAATAAAATCGATCGACGAATATATGAGCTGGGAAAAGGTTGATAAGAAGACAAGTTGCTTCCAGAAGCAGCAGCTTTTCGCTAAAATAAGGTTGTTCGGATAGGCTGAAGTGATTACTCCAACAACTCAGCGGCCAATTACATCGATGATTAGGAGGGCATGAAATCATACTTAGAAATTTTTCACAAAACGATAAGTGGTTCATAGTCCTACCTGAGCCGAGCGACGATTCATTCGTTAACAAGTGCAAAATCCAATAGAGGGAAGAAACGTCGAATGGTGATGCATGAGGAAACACAGTAAAAATCAACTAGACAAAGATATGTTGAACGGGCGATCGTGTATTGATACTTAGAAATTTTTTTACAAAGCATCCAAGAGTACAAAGGTAGGCAACTTAGCAGAGAGCGGGGGTCACTCAAGATAATCCAGCACATCATCGGCAATGACTCGGTCAACTTGTCCCAACTGATGACCTTGTTGGTCAGTGTGGGGGGAGATATAGTGTCATCCTTCAGCTGGTCGAGCTTCCCATCAATGGCGAGGTCAAAGAGGCGAAACGCCCGATTGGTGAGCCGGTCATTGAACGGGTTCGAACAGAGGTAATATCGCTTTAAAACCTCGAACCAGCTAGGCTCTACATCTTGATAAATTTGGGAAGCTGATCGGGATGCCTCCAACTAGGCTTTCAATGATTCCAACTCAGCATTCATGGCGACAAGCAGAACCTTCGTTGTAGCTTACTCTGCCGTTCGACTCTCCCGCTCGATGCTCAATGTGGCCTCGGCCTCCTTTATGTTCTAAGCCAGGACACGGGCCTCTTTGTTGTTAATCTCCAAGTCCTCAATGGCTCAAAGCTTCCTGGCGTTGGTCGAATTGATCTTCAACTCAAAAGAGATGGCATGTTTATTGAGCCTCGCCAGTTGCGAAACCTGCTCGGCGTTATTGCTCCTCTCTGCCTCTAGTAGCTCAGAGCTCTTCTGCAGACCGACCTTCAGTTGGGCCACCTTAGCAGTCAGCTGCTCCAAACGTGCCTAAGAAGCTTCGGTGACATCGCTTGGGGCGCAAAGCTGCTGGACTTCGTGCTCTAAAAACGCTAACCTTTAGCACATGGCCAGGCTCTGGACCTAGTACTGCAATGGCAAGAAGATTGTAAGGGTCGAGCAGGATAAAAGAGAGTGAATGTGAAAGCTATATACCTACCCCAGTGGCCATTTGGGTATGGTTGTTCGCGAGCTCCCTTGGAGAGCTAACCTTCGCATGGGCCCTGACATCGACCCATATTTGTGCTGGTCATTATTTGTCTCTATTCATCGGTAGGAAAGTGGATGATGGTCATTATTTGTCTTTGGCCGCTAGGACCAGAGGGCTCCGAAGTTGCTCTCCCCATGGACTTGGGCATTGGGGAGGGCCGAATGGTTGATACTTGTGCTGCGACGAAGATTGAGGTGGTATGTAGGTGATCGGTGGTGCACAGATTGTCCCCCGCAGCAACCCGGACAGTGATGGCGTCCGGTCAGACAATAATGAAGTATGGAGCATGACGGCTCCTTGCTCGGGGAGAGCGGGTGTTGATGGTTCACCTCGCTTGAAGGAAGGGCAGGCTCTGGCGGGGGTTTGCAGGGCGGAAGTGCGCGGAGCGGGATGAAGCTTCGTCGCGGTGCCGCTTGTGCCGTCTTAAGGGTTCACCGGAAGTGGTCGACTCCGAAGCCACGATGATCGGCAACATCGAAAGTTGTTTAGGAGGTAGGTCGCTTGTAGCAGCTATGGATCCACTAGCCACTGTCTGACTCCCTCCACCCTCGCTAGCCGAAGCATGAGTCTCGGTCGCCTCACCGAGAGGATCCTCGTGGGGGCCAACCGACTGTAATCTGCGACTCTCCAGTTCGGTTACGTCCGCGACGTTGATCTTTGCGTCCATGAGCCTGCTCTTACTGGCCAGACGTGCCCTTAACCTGATGTGGGCTGCAAAAGAGAAAAAAAAATTAGTTAGATTCAAAGATAAGGAGAAGAAAGAGCATGCCTAGGCTGGACGACAGGCGTGTTCTGATCGGGCTCAGGCCGAATACATATAGGACGCCCTCTAACAACAACTTGTGGATGTGATATTTCTGACCAGCCAAACCGGATGTTGCTTGGAGATAGTTCGATCGGCTTCGATATCTCCTGAGCAACGGAGCTATCATCACTTCCATCTGCCAGTCGGTCGGTAAGTCGGGCCGCTTGGGAAAACAAATAAAGAAATAGTATTATCTCAAATGCTTGTTGGAGGATGACATTTTATCAAAAAGGACTGAGCCCACTCAGGCTGGGAACAAGAAGGTCCCCGGCTTGGACAATTTAGGATAATAGAAGTAGTGAAAGACCTGACGCGTCAAGGGAATGTCGTGCAGGCGAAAGAGAACTACTACCCTGCACAGTAACCTAAAGGAGTTCGACACTAATTGATGTAGGGAGATATGAAAATATTTACAGACGATGGAAAAGAATGGATGAATAGGAAACTGAAGGCCTGCACAAAACTGGTCCTTAAAGAAGGTCAAAAAGTTAGTTAACGGTTCGTGTGGCCGATCATATGTAGAGGGAATAAAAATCTGGTAATCGGATGGAAATGGTATATGGATTTAAGTTGGTCTATCTTCTCCCCGTTAAACTTGGACTCGATGGAAGTGTACTAGAGCCCGAGGACGAGGCATAGGAGGTTGCGGGGAGTCGACCATCGAAAACAAAGAATTCGAGAAGAAGCAATAAACTGATTCAACGAAGGAAAAGGAGAAGAAGCTTACTGAAGATGGTCACTGGAGAAGAAGAGGAGAAGAAACGTTGCAGAGACTGCTCGAAGATGAAAATGCAAGGAATGAAGATGAGGACGATGTGAAGTAATGTTTATAAACCTCACGGTCGATTGCCCTGAGCCGTTCGATCAAGGGTTGCAAAAAACTAGGAGAAGATCCAACCGTAGAATTTAAAAATGCACATGTCACATCATCAACGAATATCGGCCTGTCACGTCGAGTATGCGGTGACAGAATGTAGGACATGTGGCAGCAAGTTATATAATAAGGCTTAATTAAAAGGCATGGGCAGCGTAATCAGCCATAATGAGCATAGATTTGCACGGTCTTCTAGAAATTGAGAGGAGGTCATCTCTTATCGTTGGGCGCTCAGATAAGAAAGTCTAGAGAAATGGAAAAATTAGCTAAGTGTTGCGTCAACCATCCCGATCGGCACAGATATCCGACTATGGTACAGTCGAGCGGCCGATCCAACACCAAGCTTATGAGGTATGATCCGAGCGGTAGCTACACGCCCAGGCCGACATATGAAGCAGTATGGCGAAGTAATGTGATCTGATCAAAAGTTCGAGACAAAAAAGGAATAGCCGGTTGGCGAGTTAAATTGCCAAATCAGTGACCAAACTTCGCCGCTCATTACATCCGAATGGCGATTAGTAGATATCAGCTGACCAACATCTAGAGCACAGAGAGTGTCCAATCATTTCCCAAGCCACACTTGTCCAGTCAGTCAGACTTGCAGCCTCCTTCAACTAGACTTGAGGGAAAAGTTTGTGATGAGGTGATAAAGGGGACCCACTAAGTGTGGGTCAAAGGAGGGCGTGGAGGTCAAAGACAAGGAGGTCAACGCCAAAGGGCCAACGGGCCCATCAAAGGGTATCCGAGCGGAGCTCTACATCATGGGCCGATTGGGCATTTTTGCTCGACCGGTAAAGGGATGGGCCAAGCGAAGCGCCCGTGCAACCAAAATCATCAGAAGTTTGTCATGGAGCAGAGGAGCGTTGAGATGATCGAAGCGTTATTCTAGTCGGGCGAGAACATACTATCGAGACTCGTCACCGCATGGAAGAGTAGGCGAGTCCGACCGAGCGGAGAAGTACTTAGCTAAGCGGAGGAGTACTAGCTCCTAGCGGCTATCTCACTCAGCCGATTAGAGGGATCACTGACCTATCTCAGGATATCCTTTTGGGAGATAGTGCCGCCGACATGGAGCATAGTCAACAGACAGATCATACGACGACAAATCAGAGGACGTGCCCACGACTAATTGGAGAATATGTCCATGACCACGTGTCCAAGATCAATTGGAGAACGTGTTCGCGACCAATGGGAGAATGTGTCCGCGACCAATGGGAGAACGTGTCCGCGACTAATGGGAGAACGTGCTCACGCCTTGAAAAGTGCATACGTCGCCCACCAGGACATTATATAAAGGGGGTTCGTATACTGGCAAAGGTACGTATTATTCACTGTTTACGCTTGTGCCACTGTTGTTTCATCTTTTCTTTGTGTCAATGATTGACTTGAGTATTAGAGGGTCAACACCGGAGACCTCTTTCCTGACTCGATACTAACATTTCTTGTATTTACAGATCGAAATATGGTCAATATCTAATCAATACAGAAACCACATTCCGAATTTCTTATCTCCATGATCACTAAACTCCTGAATCATCCATCACCACCAGAAATCAATAAAACATATTTTCTATAAAGTCAAATGGATCATCTCATAGTCATATTATCTGATTCAATTAGATCAGTGTGTGTGAAACCAACGAGAAGTAATAAGTGGGAATAAAAATTAAATAAGATAATTTTAAATAAAAATCATGTGACAAGCGAATATAGCCAATTGTGGACTCATGCAGATCATATTAAAAGGTTGGTTTAAAAATTAATGTACAGATCATTGTATGTTAATTAAATTCATGTAAATCGATTCCAACAAAAAGCAACTATTATAAATACAAAGAACTCAATTTATTATTATTATTATTATAAATTAAGTTGACTCATAATGAGATTTTTACGAGGACGAATGAAGTGGTAGCCGTTTACAAAGGGAAAAAAAAACCTGAACTTAAAAATGTTTAGTATTTGCATGTGGAAGATAGAGGATCGTGACTATGTGTTTTCTTTTGGGGCTTTAAGAAAAACTTAAAAAAAAAATACTAAATTAATGATTAGATGTATAGTTTGATCACGCCGATAGTACGATAAGATTATATTTATTGAAAAAAAAAGATATCACTTCTATCAAACGATTGATTATCATTTGGTCCACAATTATGAGGATATTTTTATCCTAGTATAACATTGATCTTTTATATCGGAGATCATGCACCTAATAAAATATTTTATATCAGTTAAAAATTAACTCAAAATCTATTAAAATAAATATTCAAATAGATATCAACGGATAAGATTACATCTATAGATCACTAAAAGATCAATTAAGTCTAAGTAATATCATTTTACTAACAACTTGTTCTTAAATTTTGTCCAATCATTTATTGATGTGTTGACTTAGTCAATGAAGAGATGAAAAAGCTCTACTATTTGCTTGTCTCCAGTAGTTAAGGATCAAAATTACCCCATAAATTGATGCAGATGATATTTATATAAGTGGTGACTTATTGGAGTTAATTTCAACAAGATCTTACTCATATAAAGAGCCACTTTACTAGATAAATATCTCCGTGAATTAATTCCTTCTAGAGAATATGAAACCATTCTAAAAGAGCCGAGGTAATGACATGTTAAGACTCAAAATATACAATTTTATTAACATCATTTAATTGCCCAATATTATTTGATGATTTTAAATACTAAAGAACATTTATATATATATATATATATAAAATTCCTAATACACATGATAAAAGTTACTCCCTACATGATTGGAATTAATGGGGTGGCAAGATGATGATTAGTGTTGAATTTGGTGATAATTATTAATTAATTATGGATGGTTGGTGATGCATTATATATTTCTCCACGTGATTGAGTCCAAAAAATATTTATTTGGCATTTTTATTGGATGGTGTGTATTTTGGAGGTTAGTTTAGAAGAGATAATGATGCCGAGCTCATATGATTACATGTTATTAATAAATGTATGAGATGACCGTACACCGTTCTAACTCTTCTTGAATATGTTTGATTTATTTATTTATGTTTGATTCTTTCAGTTGTGTTTTTTTAATCTAACTATCCAGAATCCATTAATTTCTATAGATCATCGATCTGCTCCTATAAAAAAATTTTGGGGTTCTAACGAATAACTTAATATTATGAGTGGTTTGAATATTATGAACATATAAAATGCATTGAGTTTTAAACATTCGTTTCAAAGGAGCTTCTAACAAATCCCATTGTATAATAAGTGGAATTCATAAGATCCAACCACTGAATAGAGCGGTCAATCCTGTGCTCAAATCCAAATCAGACGGAAAGGAGGATTTTAAAAAAGTAAAATTACATAAATATCCTTAGTTAGGTTCTATTATCTGAATTGTTCCCTCTTTCGTCTCTTTTGCGATCTCCAGCCATTCTCACCGTCTTCTACGGCGATCTTCGGCAACGTGCGCAGGCGTTCCTTGCCTTCGTTTAATAGGCAACAATCTTCAGGTTCGACATCTCTAGGGCACACTACTTGACCTATTCATGAGTAAATGCTACTGGTGTCTGCAGGTTCGTGGGTACCATCGGCGTCGGTCCCATGCCCGGGTCTTCTCCCGTCAACATTCTTGCCCTCGTCACCGGCACCTCCATCCGACTCAGCTTCCGGACGGGATCAGCTACTATTCTTTAATAGATAACAATCTTCAGGTTTGTTATTATTTGTCTTGAGCAAAGGGAACTAATCATCTTGTTCATGGACTCTCTTAAATTTTGTCTATTTCTTTTCACACACTTTATTCGCTGCTCACAACTGTGATTTTGAAACTTTGGAACTACATTGTAGATGTTAGATTTTGTTTATAGAAGTTTTATATATAAGTTATTTTGTATTGTATAAATTTTTTTTTTTTACTTTTGATCGTTGAATAATAAAAATGTTTGCTTGTGAAATTAAATCTGTGTGCATTCTTCTCTAGAGGTTATCAGGTCAGATTATGACCATTGAGAATAAGCTTCTAACAACCTAAAGCTTTCCGAGCATGCATCTTGGATTAGGTTGAAGAAACTTAATCATAAAAAAATGAACCAAAGATTACCTATCCAATTGTAGAAAATGTCATAAAAGCTTAAGATCTCCTTTAACCTTATCAACCATGTCGTTGGGTCCTGCTCATGAAATTCAACAGATCAGAATGCATAATGGATGTTTAGGAGCAAAATAAATGAGAAAATCTCTGCAGAAAGTTCATTGAGGTTTATATAATTTATTGGTAATTCTTTTTCATAATCAACTTAACCATTACAACTGTTGTTTGTTTTTTACAGCAAATGACATTGTTGATTTTTTTTATAGTAGTCTATATTATAATTGTTTATCTTTCCGCAGATTTGATGAGATGGAGTTAGACAATGGTGAAGGAGATTATCCGAATGTTAATGATTGTTATGAGGAGAATGATGGTAGTTTGGATGAGAGTTCAAATGATGAAGTTTTCATAAATAGAAATTGTATAGTTGTTCTTTGGATGATGTTGACGGTTATGAATAACTGTGTAGATATAGGTCTAATGGAGAGTAATGAGCAAAAAGATAATGCATGACGTGTTCTATTGCACAACCTTATGACATCTAATGAGGCATGATGTAGTGTTCTTAGGATAAGTGTTGATGGCTCTGTTTGCTTGTGTGAACTATTAAAGCAAACCAAAAGGGTAAAAGCCAATAGGAATTCAAGTGTTGAAGAGTAGGTTGCTTAGTTTTTATATTTGCTTGGCCACGATATTAAACATCGAGAATGAGTTTTTTCTTTCATCAAAGTATAAGCACTACTAATAATCATTTTCATGAAATCTTCAAAGCATTTATTGAATTTCATGCTGAATTTATAAAGCAATTAGATGGATTCTGAAATTCCTCCACTTATACAGAGTAGCAATAGATTCTATCCTTACTTCAAGGTAACATTCATTTTGATTATTTTGAATTTTAGAAGGTTTGTAAGATACTTTGTAGCCAAACATGCTCATTGTCTCCTAATTACAGGACTGTGTCGGTCCTTATTAGATGGAACTCGTATACGTGTTAAGGTATCCACCTCTAAGGTCCTAGCCTTCGCCTCCTCACCACTTCATGAGTTGTGTTCTGCCATCGCCCACCGCGCCTCCTCCTTGACATTGCGCATCAGCAGCCCTACCGGGTGATAGTGGGATTCCTCCCGTGTTTCTGGTGTGTCAAACCAACTTTAACATCTCACACTATCTTCTCTTCTTTTTTTTTTGCCTTTGAGTTTTCCCTCACCCTTTTCCCGTGTGTTGGTGAGTTGCAACACGAGCGGTGGTTTCTTTCGGTCAGTAAGCCCTTCGTTGTAGGTGCGATCCTTCACTTTATTGTTTCCCTTGATTGTCAACTGTCTTGTACGATGTACATCAGTGGGCCAATTTTTGCTTTTTGTTTGATTTGATGATGCAATTTTAGGGCTTCTGAAAAATCTTATTTTTTTTCAATGGGTTTTAAATTGCATATCGATTAAATTTGCATGATGAATCTGCAGGTTACATAGCTGGTAGATTAAGATGGTGCAATTTAAAAATAGATATTTGGTGATGGAAATATTTATACATGGAGAAAGAGACCTCATTGGAAGGGATACATTGAGTGTTGTTAGCTCAAACAGTCTCCAAAGCAATCAAGGAAAGTGTTCAGTTAAATTTTGGAGAGTGTGGCCTATCTCTATTACTTGGATCCCTCCAGGGTACTCATTAATTTTGTCAGTTAATTTAGGAAATTAATTCCTAGAATTTTCATGGCTCTAAATTGCTGAATTTTACAGTGAAGTATGTCAATGCCACAACAAAGATATGCATCATCAGAGTTTCTCGCTCGGAGTACCAGAAAGTTTGGTCTGCTATTACAATGATCAGGAGCATTGGTAACAACCCAGCTACGTTTAATTTACTTGATTTGAGTGGTGAGCAAACTTATCCTCTTCAAAATTTATTTTACCAGTTGAGTTATATGTGAATTCCAACAAGAAACTACTTACCTAGGCTGCATCTGTCTATTTTTCTCATGTTATACTCCTAAAAATTGTTGATGTATGAATTCGACTTAGACAACTAGTTTGTTTGTATCTATTATTATAAATATGACTTTTTTGTCAAATAAGTTTATGTAGATCAAATGCAAGAATAAAATTTATGTAGTCCATCCTAAATTGTTGCAAGATACACCTGGTAGACAATGACACAACTATAGTTTTTCTTTATCATGTTGATAATAGATAAAATCAATATTTTTGAAAAAAAAAATTATCATATCATAGCCTAGAAATGGTCCGACTACCTTGAATTTGAGGTTGTTGTTCCTTTTCCAGTAGTATGACTAAACTCGCTCCTCTGATTGTTGCCAATAATCTTGATTTTTTTACAAATGCCTTAATCATATGATGTTTCTCAAACTTGTTAATTATAGTGCAACTGAACTCTTCTTGTTTCATTGCCATCATTCGACAAACTCTGGCATCTTTTTCATGAAAACCATTTCTTATCCTTATGGGGTATCTGCCACAACATGTAAATCCCCTTTGAATAAATTTCTTTAACAAATGTTTACATATGCTCAATTAGCATCTTTTTAATATACCATAGTGGTATTAAAAATTTGCAACTTTTCCCTTAATCTTTCTCAGGGAGTATCAGAGCCTGTAAGAAAGCTGCCATCAAATGCGAGGAAGCTAAGTATGAACAATATGTTTTAGCTACCGGTGATAGTGTTGGTCTGGATTTTACCAATGCTAGAAAAGATAGCATTGATAAAATCAATGCGTTGGATTCTTAGCACCATCAGGTCAGCTCCAAGGCATGAGTTCATTTGTACCTCTCCATTATTTGTATCCTAACCTTTTCAAATCACTCCTATTTCTATTTCGCTGTGTGTATCGTAGTTCAGGCTTTTACCCGTACCTTGACAGTGAAATAATATGTACCTTCCCTGAATACCCTAATCCAAATCGGTGTAATAGTGTTTTTTTTTTTCATGTTGATGATTAGATGTAGTTTGATCATGCCGACAGTATGATAAAATTACATTTATAGACCTATAAAAGATTAATTAAGTCCAAGTAACATCATTTTCCTAGCAACTTGTTCTTATATTTAATCGAATCATTTTATTGTTGTGCTGACTTAGTCAATGAAGAGATAAAGAGCTCAAACTACTTTCTTATCTCTAGTCGTTTAGGCTCACTAAATTTGATTTTTATAGAACTCAAAAAGTATTATTTATTCTTATTCCACAAGCACCTTACTATTCAAAATACACAATTTTATTAAAATGGTTTAATTACCCAATATTATTTGATGTTTTAAATACTAAAGATCACCTTTTAAAAAAATAAAAAATAAAAAATAAAATAAAATCCTAATACAACATGATAAAAGTTACTCTCTAAATGATTGGAATTAATGGGGTAGGCAAAATGATGATTGATGAGTTCGTTGATAATTATTAATTAATTATGGATGGTTGGTGATATATTAGAATAGAATTTGGCCCATGCCATGCATTATATTTCTCCACGTCATTGAGTCCAACAATTATTTATTTGCAATTTTTATTGGATGCTATGGATTTTGGAGGCTAGTTTAGAAGAGATAATGAGTTTGCATATGATTAAATGTTTTTAATAAATGTATGAAATGATCGTACACCGGTCTAATTCTTTTTGTTTATACAATATGATTATATATTTCTGTTTGATTTTTCGGTCGTTGTTAGATGAATAACACAATGAGTTGAACAATAACAAAAATAATCAGGATCACTTTGAAGAAATTAACTATAATACAGGTGTATATCAACCAGAATCACTTTCTCAACCTTGTGTGAGATCTACTACATATATCACAACATCAGTTATCCATAAATAGAACATCAGTTATCTAGATACGGATCTAACAAACTATTCCATTACTAGATTTAGATAGATTTGGACCATTTGGATAGTAAGTATATTTGAGCTTAGAAGTTCCATCTGAACCAGGTTCGTATAACATTGTGGTACTCGAGCCGTAGTGAACCAGGCTGAGAAAATGGAACCGTTTGAACCCGACCCACTGCCTTGTTCTCCGTTGTTGCTAGAGGTCCACATGATGGACGCTGTGGACTCATTGGAGCTCCTCCTTAGGTCCCTCTGTAGCTGCCCTGTTGTCGGCCCAAAAGCTGAGTGGAAGCCTGTCCGATTTGTCAGTCGCGACCGCCACCTTCCACCTGGTGATGGATTGGGACAGGCCCCCCGCCACCGCTGACCTCCTCCCTCGGTTATTCCCGACTGTGTCCCTCCAAATCGCCTGTCGTTTCCTCCATAAGCCTATGGAACCAAGGGTCAGTGAATCGTTGGTGTTATTGATGGGCACGCTCTCCGTCCCGCTCGACACCCTTTCAAAGCCACTCAGGGATATGTTTGAGCCACCAGATGTAATCAAGCTTGGATTCAGGTTCAGGCAGGATCGGATCTATCTTTCTTCCACATTCTCTACCCAAGGATACAATCCTGGCTTTGATAGAGTAATCTTTCTCCACCTATTCTGATCCCGTCTGAAAATGAAGAAGATGGTTTACTGAGAAGTATGACTCTGATATTGACCAAATGAAACATGAAGTTATAAGTGAGCAATTATAGAACTTAATGAGGGTATATAAAACTAGTTCCTATACGAATAGTTAGTGGGAACTTACCGAGGGTTCATTTATAGTGGGTACATGAAACAGTTTGGACAAAATTGGTTGATAGACTAAATGACCTCGGATTGACATGAAACTAGTTTCTATGTGTTCCTCTACATCTCCTGATTATATCCATACTCTCAAATATTAATTTGACATAATATATTGAGAGCAATAATTTTTTAAACATGAATTTAATTTTTCAAATATATTCGTGTTCAAAAAATCATTGCTCTCAATATATTGAGTCAAATTGACATTTGAGGGCATGAATATAATCAAGAGAGATAGCCGAACACATAGAAACTAGTTTCATATAAATTCAAGATCGTTTGGTCCATCAACTGATTCTATTTGAAATCAACTTTGATAAAAAAAGAAGTAAATTAGTCAAGTGATTTAAAAACTAGTTGACTGATTTACTTAAAATTTCGATGTTTCAACATAGAGTAAAATCAATTCGATTAATAAAAAAATCAGTCGACTAATAGGGGTAAAATAAAAAATGGGTACGTGATTTAGTAATTTTAAAACTACCCTACACCATTTGGTAATTTCAGAAACTTACCTTCATGGTTCGATAAAAAGCTGAAGAAAGATTGAGGAGAAAATAAAAAGAGAATACTTCTAAAACGAAGAGAAATACATCGTTATCTGAGTTTTACCACAATAAGAAATTTTATTATAAATAAAGGGTAATTTCTCAACATCTAAATATGACTCTTATATATACCATGACCTAAAATCTAACTAAAAGAAAGAAATTACAATTAATAGATTTTAATTTCAATCTTGTAAAAAAGAAAATATATCTTTTACCCGAAAAGGAAAGTATATAATTGAACGATCTTAACTCAAAATAGGACTCGGATCAGGACAAATTCTCTCATATAAATACCAGGAATACCAAAATTACCTTAAATACCTTAAAAATAAAAATTATCAAAAATAGCAAAAATGTTCTAAAAAGGGTTTAAATGGTGGACCTTCAGGTCAAAATTTGGCAGTTACAATTGCACTCGTAACAATCATAGGTTTTCAAATTCTGCATGTGTGGCCATTGATAGAGTCTGATTTCAAGTTTTGAGTGAAAAGTTATGCCCTTTTAAAGTTTGAAGAGTCATATTGGGGTTTATCATGGGTTAGGCCTACACTAGTCTCCCTAAGTTAAAAAGAACTCGCCCTCAAATTCATATTAGCTTCATCAGCATCCGTTGAATAAGGAGTTAAGTGCTTCACATTTAAGACATCAGAAGTCTTCAGATGACTAGAAAGGTGCAACCTATAGGCATTGCCATTAATCTTCTACAACATCTCATTGGTCCAATTTTTCGATCTTTTAACTTATTATACTCTCCAACAGGGAAACATTCATGAGTTAATACAACCCAGATAAAATCTCCAATCTCAAAAAGTACTAAGGACTCAATCCTGTGGTCTTGTTTCTCAATCTATTGTAGGCAAACTCTGTTTGAGGTAATGCCAAGTCTCACTGCTTTGGTTTAGTTCCTGTAATGCATCTCAAAAGATTGCCCAGACTCTGATTCACTACCTCGGTCTGTCCATCTGTTTGAGGGTGGTAAGCACTGCTAAAGTTTAATTGTGTGCCCAATTTTTTCCATAAGCTCTTCCAAAAGTAACTGATGAACTTGGTATCTAGGTCTGAAATCATAGACCGCGGAACGCCATATAAACATAGGGTCTTCTTGAAGTAAGGATGGGTAATCCAGGCAGTATCCATAGTCTTCCGGCAAGCTACGAAATGTGCCATCTTTGAGAATCTATCAACCACAACAAGAACTGGATCTGAGGTTCATTGGGTGCGGGGTAATCCCAATACGAAATCCATGCTGACATCGAACCAAGGAGCTTTGGGAATAGGTAGGGGAGTGTACAAGCCTGCATTTGTGAGAACCCCCTTAGATCGCCGATATACAGAACATCGGTCAATAAAGTCAACCACATCTCTGGTCAACTTGGGCCAATAGAAATTGACAGAGATGAGGGCCAACGTCTTATCACATCCGAAGTGCCCCTCATTATGAAGGTCGCTTATAATTTGTTGCCTTAGAGAGTAGTCTGGAATGCACAACTGCAACCCGTGAAATAGATAACTATTATGTAAAATAAAATCATGTCGGTGACTATCATGCACCTCTTGGAATATCCTTCCGAATGATGGGTCAGCTGTATACATATCTGGAAGATCTCAAATCCTGCAACACTAGTACTCATAGTGGTGAGTAATAAAGAACGCCGACTTAGGACATCTGCGACACGGTTCAGACTTCTAGCTAGGTGTCTTAGCATAAATGTGAACTCTTGTATGTAAGCCACCCACTTGGCATGCCGCTTATTCAGCTTGTGTTGACCATTGATGTACTTTAATGCTTCATGATTAGTAAACAAGATGAACTCCTTCTGTACCAGATAGTGTCGCTAATGCTTCAAAGATTGCACAATGGCATAGAACTTCAAGTCATAGATAAAATATTTTTTCTTGGATCGGGAGAGTTTCTCATTGAAGAAAGTAACTAGTCACCCAAATTGACTCGAAACACCTTCTATACCTATGCCGGATGCATCACAGTTGACCTCGAATAATTTGCCAAAATCAGGAAGGGTCATAACTGATGCTTCAGTCATCCTCTGTTTGACTAGTTGAAAGTTAACCTTTACTTCTTCAAACCAATTGAAATCGTTTCCCTTAAAACACTCGGTGATAGGAGCAATCAGAGTACTGAAATTTTTGATGAACTGATAGTAGAAAGAAGCCAAGCCAGGGAAACTTCTGACATCATGCATGGTTTTCAATTGATGCCACTCCAAGACTGCATTTATCTTTATTTGATTTGCATGTACACCATTATTAGACACAATAAAGCCGAAGAAAGTTACTAATGTAGTAAAGAAAGAGAACTTCTTCTTGTTTACAAATAAGGTCTCTGTTTTTCACTTTTCGAAGATAGTACAGAGATAATCGAAGTGTGATGCCCATGTTGGACTATAAATGCGAATGTCATCAAAGTATACCACCACAAACATGTTATATTTGAGAGGTGTCTTAAGACAATTGTCTTAGATATTATTGGATAAATGAAATTTACTATTTGAGTGCACATTCTCTATATGTATAATTGGATCTTAAATTCATTTATTGAATGCCCACAATACGATTCATAGTATGAGAGAACTTGTGATTGTATCACAACTTGTGAACATCTCTACATGTGTAATTATAAATGTATTGAAATAATCCCTAGTCAATGAATTGATCAGTTCGGATATCATCGATTCTGTGAGATTAGCACGCGTTATACTACTTAGTCTAATCAAGCAACTGTTCCTCACTAGTTGGAGACATTGGGATATTGAGAGTTAAATGTGGATATTAGTTAAGGTAACTAGTTCATTGGAGTGACCTATTATGAGACTTCATATAGTTCTTTACATATATAGATATGTCAATGAAGATCTCATTGCAGCTTGAGTGCAAGTTTCCTTCGACTTGAGATATTCAAGTCACCTTGATCATAGAGACTTATACTTTGACATCTTAAGCAAACACCTCCATGGAGGTGTAAATCTGGGATAATTGGATATAAGTCAAAGTGTCCAAAGGTGATTGGATAGCAACAAAGGATTCACCACTCCTTACAAGGAGATATATACCCTATGGTCACTTATCAGGATTGTTGCTCAAAGTCTTTGATCAAAATATCACATGTCAAGAGTATAAGACTTTTGGTCAGATGTACGAGTAATTTAAATCAGCAGGATAAGAAAATATTACTTGGATTAAGTGTGACATAGTCAGCCTATTGGGGACTGACACATAGACCATGTTCTGAACCAAGTGAGTAAAAGACTAATGAAAGGAACGAGACACGACTCATTGTAGCTGCTGAAGGATTCAGAAGTGGTTCTGGAATCAACTGTTATTTTTCGGTCAATTGAAAATCATGATGTACTACTAGGTGTCACCCATGATCGTTTTATAATTAATAATTAATTTTGTATGACCAACATAATCGGGAACCTATAAGGTCACATGCATTACGAGTTTATCTTAAATACTTAAAACGAGTTTGAGAATTGGATTCTCAAATCAAGAGAGATAGATTTTGGTTGGACCAAATTGAAAGGATAAATATGGAAAGATATTTGTTAGAATGGAAGCACGGATGAGCCATGACTATTGTAGGAGATATAGATTCATTATGATCTGATAATAAACTAAAAAGGGTTTGGTTTAGTTATGAAACAACTTGGTTTAATAATAAACCAAAAGAGTTTGCTTTAATTATGAATCAAGATAGTTGGATTTGAACCAAACTTAATCTTAATGGTAATGGATCGGGTTGACTTTACTTATTTGATTTGGGAGATGACTTGCTCCCCAAGTATGTAAAAGTATACAAATACCCTCTATGAGGAGAAGAGAGTAGTGATCTTATTTTTGAGAGAAAACTCTAATTTAATTAGGGCTTCTTCTCATCCTCTTCTCCCCCTCTCACTCTAGACGCCGCCCAAGCTCTTGCCGCCCAAGAGTTACCGTCAGCCATCTCCAGCCACCGAATTTGGTGTTGACAAATTCGGTATCAATGAATTCAGTGCCGAAGAATTCAATGTCGACGATTTCAATGTCGCATCGCTCTCAAAATAGTGCCGTGGGAGTTCTCTCGAATTGCTTCGTCTTCACACTTGGCTAGTACCGATCGAGACAAATGACTCGTGGCTTCATGAAGCCATCTCAACGACAACTCAGCATAGATACAAATAGAGGCGAGGTTTTCGAGTGTCGCTTGGTTGATTTTAATTCCACTCCTTATTAATTAGCCGCTTGCTCGTTGATTTCGAAGGAGGCTTGCCTTACGAGGCTAGCAAACGCTATTTACAAGGTTTGATCATGAATCGTCAAGTACCCTTATCATAAATTTACTTTTTGTAAAATTTTAATTATGCGATCATGTCTAGCCGTCTTGTATCCTTGCATGTGTGTGATGTGTATGATATAATAATTAGGAATTATTACTATTTTTATTTCCGCTGTGCATGTTTATGAAATATGTTTTAGCACGCATCACATTGCACATTCCTCAACAAAACATTCCCATAAAGAGTCACAAGATTTGATGCATAAACCTCACGAAAGTGTTGGTGCATTGGACAGTTCAAAAGGCATTACCATCCACTCATATAGTCCATGTTGCGTCTTGAATGCCATTTTTCATTCATCACTAGGCCTTATTTTGATCTGGTGGTATCCACTTTGACACTTTTAGGTCAATTTTTACGAAGATCTTAGAACCGGATAACTGATTCAACATGTCGTCCAAGCAAGAAATTAGAAACCTATACTTCACTGTAATCTTGTTGATGACTCTACTATCAACACATATATACTACGAGTCATCATTCTTCGACATTAGTAGGGCAGGAATTGCATAGAGGCTCATGCTCTCTCGGGTGTGTCCTTTTTCCAGCAAGTCCACCATCTATTGTTGCAATTCTTCAGCTTCCTTAGGGATAACACGATAAGTTGGCCGATTAGGCAAACTCGACCCCGGAACAAGGACAATTTGATGCTGGATATCTTGCATAGGCGGTAGCCAGAAGGAAGATCCTCTGGCACCAACTCATCAAAATCTGCTAGCAGCTGCTGTACTTCGGCTGGTAACTCAATGTCCATGGCAGGAGCAATGCTCTGGCACGGTAGCAAAGCATATACAACTTCATGCTCCACTTCATCTAAAAACATGGATATAGAAAGCAGATTAGTATATTTAGCTACTCGAATTGGAGTAGTTGCTTTCCGTCGTGGCGCTAACATAATTTTTTTCTATTGATGTGAAGGGTATATATGTATTCTTCCGTCCATCATGAACAACATTGCAATCATACTGCCAAGATCGCCCCAACAATACATGACACACATCCATGACCACCACATTACACCAAGCATTATCAAAATATTTGCCAATTAAAAAGGAAACGAGGTATCACCAGTTTACTGTTACTTCACTTTCTTTATTAAGCCAAGATAACTTGTAGGGTTTAGGATGATGACCTATTTTCAATTGTAATTTCTGGATAGCCTCAGCGGATATTATCTTCTCACAACTACCACTATCGATGATCATCTTGCAGACTTAATCTGTGATGGTGCAGGTAGTGTGAAAAATATTGATTCTCAACCAATCATCCCCTGAATCGCCCTTGGGAGTCAACAAACTCTTAGGAATGACCAAAGTCTCATGGCCATCACCATAAATCACTTCGTCAGATGCATCATACATCGGAACACCAATTGTGGTTGTATTTTCTATCACTTCTTCATGTGATAGCAAGTTTTTGCCCTTTGGATTAGTAGAAGAGAGCTTCCTGCATTGGTGTGTCATATGTCCCTGTTCACCACATTGATAACATTTGATAGGGGTCTTAGAGTAAACCTGTGACGACCGTTGCGGTGGCTGCTGCGATGGCTGTTGCTGTGAAGGATGATAATTTGAGAGCGAGCTGATCAACTCTTATGGTCACTTCTCCCACTGGTTTTCGATTTTGTTGCTTTTCAACCACCAATGCATGGTGAAAAGTCTCTGACACCGTCGAAAATAAATAAACACTAAGGGCATCTTGCAAGGCCAAACGCAAACCCCTAAGTATCGTGTCACCTTCTGCTCCTTTGTCTCGATTAGATCGTTTCAGTCCACTGCTGGAAAAATTCATATGTATATTTGTCGACTGATCTCTCGCATCTTGTCTCAATGAGTGAAGTCGCTAGAACATAGTTTGAGTGTAGGCGAAGGGAAGGAAGTGTTCCATCATTTTTTCCTTTATATTCTCCCAATCAATTATTTAGGATTTATCTTGTTTGTCTCGAAAGTGCCGCAATTTGTTCCCACCATGCTGATGCTCGCTTCTTAAGTCTGATGACAATTAAATAACTTCACCTTCATCCCATCTGGAACTTACTTGTAGTCGAAAATCCACTTCATTGATCTAGTCAATGAAGTCCTCTACTTGCATCAAACCAGAAAATTCGAGGAATTCTCGAAATTCGAAGTCTCCAGCAGGCTCCTCTTGCCCACGGCGTTCCTGAGGTGTATCCTGTTGGTGATATGAGTTCTCGAAAGAAGACTCAGATCCACGATCAGAAATCTCATGATCATCAAGATCCTGTGCCACTAAACATTGGATTAACTCTATAACTTGCCTCCGTAAATCTTCAATCATGATTATGTTCTGGACATTACTACCACGGTGCTAGGCTTCCTCTATCGAAGTCTGCTTGTTGTTGCGACTGTGACTATGACCACGACAACCTACCATTGGATCTGACGATGACCTTCTCGTGGCTCTGATACCAATTGACGCCAAACAGGATGACAATTATCTTGCGAGCTATCGAAAATAAAGATTGAGAAGAAAACAAAAAGAGGTTTCTTCTAAAACGAAGATAAATACATTGTTCTTTGAGTTTTACCACAATAAGAAATTTTATTGAATAAAGGATAATTCCTTAACATCTACACATGACTCTTAATAGACCATAACCTAAAACCCAGATAAAGGAAAAAAATATAATTAATAGATCATAATTCTATTTTGGTAAAGAAAGGAAATAAATATTTTAACCGAAAAAGAAAGTATATAATTGAACGATGTTAACTCAAAATAGACGTAGATAAAGACAAATCCTCTTCTATAAATACCAGGAATACCAAAATTATCAAAAAATAGTAAAAAGACTCTAAAAGGATTTAAATAGTGGGATTTGAGGCCAAAATTTGACGGTTATAATTTCACACGTAACAAATAGTTTTCAAATTTTACAGATATGACTACTGATAGAGTCTGATTCTAAGTCCCGAGTTAAAAGTCCTAATTCTGAGTCTTGAATATAAAATTATGTACTTTTAAAATTTAAAGGGTTATATTAAATTTCATCATGGCTTCTGTATCATGCAGACCATCAAGATCGACGGGAAGCAGAAATTTTTGCAGTAGGCAATTTGTGGAAATAGTTTCAGGTAGTGGATTCCTTCTGTTCACCATGCCCATCTCAGTCAAGCAAGTTCCCTCCTTTATGTACCTTCGAGTCATGGGAAATTAAAGAAATAACATGGTAGTGCAGTTGGTATTTACCTCGAAAAGCTTATCGATACCCTTCTTCCAGACGCATCGGACGGGCTTCTCAAGTAAGTCTTCTCCCTGTAGCCATTTCTTCATGGTAAAAGAGAGGTCTCTATTTGGTGCTGTTATGCTCACGAGTGTGTTTTCGTGAATCAGGGGAATAATCTGGAATCGTGGCCAGCCTTTACTAAAGCTCTTGTCCCATATTTGGTATCCGTTATATAAAAATCTGCTGTCAATCTCTGTCCAAGGTACAAACACCTCATAAGAACGAGAAAAAAAATTTAATCAGATCAGGTAACTCAAGCCTGAGGTGACCGATCTACTCCTACATAAGTTTTTCACCGGCTGATAGGTTAAATCGGAAAGTGCTCACTGCGAATGGCCCAAAGGCCAGCATCCCTTGATTGCGAGTCTCATTTGGAGGAAAAATTCCTATAAATGTACCGTAGATAAAAATTGAACCGTGTGCCCAGGTGATTTTTCCTCCAAATGGAACTCGTAATTAAAGAATGCTGGACTTCTGGACTGTCTGGCGCAAGTATTTCTTGATTTATCCTGGCGGCCGATAAAAAACTTATATGAGATCGGATCGGTCACACTAGATTCGACGTTACCTCACCTAATTAATCTTTTTTATTATTCAAAAGGAGAAAAAAAAATATCAAATAGAAAATGAAACATATAACTCCATAGTCAAGGATTTTACAGGTTTCATGTTCTTTGCTTTCTATAGACTATTCAAATGGTGGGACTGAAAGCAACTTAAGTCAAGAATAACAGAGGTCCAGTTTGCAGCGACAGGTTCAAACTGATGCTTCTTGTATTTGCATGAGAGGTTAAGTGAGAAGGGGGTTTTACAGAGAGAAACAAGCTTATGACAGTAAAAGATGCCAGATCATCATTATACGTCTGGTAATTTCTGTAGCCTCCATCACCATACAAGCTAATAAAACTTTAATTGAGTTTACATTACATATAACAATCACACAAACCTCCAAAAACTCTCAATTTCAAATGGTCATTCTTTATCTTATTAATGATATCTCCATGAATATCTCCTTATTGGATATTAAATTTAAGAGATCTAAAACTTGTACAAGAATTTCATATTTATTGATCTCAATTATTCCCTCAATTCTTTCTTAACAATGAAATAATGTTTAAGATCACATTCCTTCTCATACATGTTGTTAATGGGCAATAATAAATAGGAGGAATTGGAAAGAAGAAGAAGCTTACAGTCAATATCTCAGTGTTTTCCATGGTATGATTGGCAGAAATGACTTAGTCTTACCAATTCAAATGACACAATACTTCAAATTGTGCATGAAATTGCATTTTTTTTATATTGGGTTTAATCCTACCTAACCTACAGGTTTAGTTTTATTTATTTATTTAAACTCTCATCAATCTGCACAAATTAGCCTACATATACCATTCATTAAGGAGATTTATCGTGAACATCATCAGTGAGTTCATCTACAAACAACATTAAAAGATAGAAAAGAAAAATCATTTGTAAAGATCCCAAAAAAAAACTATTTACTACATGATCATATATTCTCTTTATTAAATCAATATAATTATTATACATGTCCTGTCGTCTCTAAAGCTGGTTACCTAATGATTCTATTATAAGCTTTTTTCTGAATCAAATCTATATTGTTTTCATTAGTTGATTTATTATATAAATAACATTGATTGATCTTGTTCTACACATGAAACAAATTGATTTTCAAAATCTCTTCAATAACATTTTCCCAAAGTTTCAAGATATGCCTCATTATTTGATATCTATGTACTAAAGATCTCTAAAAAAAAATCAATTAAGCAACTCTCACACTTAATAACATAGACATAGAAATAAGAAAGGTTAGCCATCAATTAATATCAAAATTATAATATGAGAACTCAAGGAGTGAGATTGTATAAGTTTTTTGCAGCTAATTAACTTGGCTAGTCCTCACAACTTAATGTGCTACAAGATTCCTACTCTTTTCATTTAAGTAGATCTCATATCAGCTTCACATTTTTCACAAGCGCAGAAGTACGGAATCTAGTATTTTATGTGCCATTCTGATAAATTTCAGGGTTAAACAGCTTTGAAACGATACAATAAAGGAAGGACAAAAGTTATTATTTCTCTGGATAGAATTTGGAACAGACGAAAGTCTGAGAAATATTTGAAGATATTGAACATTACTGATGAGCATACCTCAACGTAAGCTAAATTCCACTGGAAGCATCGGGCAGTTAAGACGGGCTTGCTTTAACTGGCATCCGATATTCATACAAGGGTTGATGTGTAAACACATTTTCCAGCCTTTTCATATGAAGATTCGAGAGAGAAATCTCCACAAGAAGCAAACTAAGACAATGGGAAAAACGAGAACAAATATGATAAGCAACCAACATTTCTTATATTTTACAAATTTGAAATCCCATGTGAGAAAGTATCAAACTGTCAATTCAAAGTTTGATACCTTAAATGAGTATGTCAAATGCTTACTCATAAGGATCTTCCAGTTTACCAGAAGTATAAGTTGTGTTTCCTTCAATGGACTAGCTTTATCACAAGAACATAAGCCATACCAATGACTATTACTGCATGAAGCTTTTTGGATGATGAATGAAATGGTTTCAAACTTTTCTAGATAAATGTAATCCCTCAAAAAAAGAACTTGATCAAACAAGAAAGATCAAATGGGCTAGGGAAGGCAAAATAACGTCATCCAGTTCCACTCTTCTGCCCTCCCTGCCCTGCCTCAAACCGACCGTTTCCCGCATTTTATGCACACAAATTATGTGTAGCCCCATCCCTGCACCACTTGGGTTCCATTTACAGTCTTGCTAGGACACACACCACCAACTTCAAACATGAATATATTTTTATACGACAAAAAAAAGGAGAAAATATTGCATTCATTCATTAATGCTAGGTAGGAATTATTCCAAAGTGTACCGAATAAACGTCCCCAAATATGTCACAGTTGTGCAAATAGCAAAGGTTATTTGAGGAAAAATTTAAAGGTGTCCCTTATTTTTGGAATCATACCTCAGGTATAATTATCCAACTACTCTCCACACTGTACTATTCCCATTCCTATCTCTCTCATATTTTTTCGCTTAAGTCAATTACAACAGTTTGAATCAAAATAATTCACATATATCTCCATATGAATTTATTTTTAATCTCTATTAAAAACCTCATTCTAATCTATCTCTCATCTTTTAAATCTATATTTTTTTCATATATTTTTAATATGAGACTTTAATTATATTTTTAACAATAACTTTTAAATCGGATTGAACCATATGACATACAATATATCAAATAGAAGGTCATTCAGGGATCTACATTTGTACCAGGTATAACTCGTAATGCCCCAGTCTTATTCCCAAAAGACATCTTAAATCTTTTTCGGAGACTCCAAAGAATTTTAGTCTTCTTTATTTCGTAGTTGCTAAAACTCTTATAATTATAGCAGCTATGAAATCGTAATTGTTACAACTGTTGTAGCTTGCAGTGATAGCAGCTACAATTCCATAGCTACTACAATGCACTCGAGCGATTCAGAATTTAAGCGAGAGATATATAGGAGATAATAATGAGAACAGGAGGGTAGTTATGTTATTTTATAAGGTGGTGAGATACCCTTTTAATAAAAAATTAAAGTAGGTATCATTTTGACGATTTGGACAAAAGACGGATGCTCTTTTAATTTTTAGCCAAGATTATTTGTATGGCATAAATAGGTAAAGTAAAACAATAGTCAAAGATAACTTTTCAAAAGTCTATTCAATTTCACTAACTGTTTTGTAAGGATTTATAACGGGACACATTATGGAACAACTCAATCTATCACAAATCTTCTTAGTGATAATACATTTCTCACCAATACGAAAGATTTATATCGGCGGCAATGAGTATCACATATGCGGGACACAAATGTGAACTCTGATTCCCGCTGACCTACCCCATTTCCATCCTTCAATTGGCTTCAAAAATTTTAGTTGCAAAATTGTTATTCACAGTCATAGTCATATATCGAAACTAGATATATCCATAATGGAGGATATTTGGACAAGGTATCCCCAAATCCCAAATATCCACAGGTAGAGATTGCTATATTAGAAATCATCGAGCAAAACTTTTTATCCAATAATTTCTATTTTTTTTATTTTTTTAAATAAAGATAAAATGAGTTGTGTAGCTCATGGCTACAACATAGTGCACGTGTCAGCACGCGCAAGTGGGTGGGCCAACAGTAGAGATCCACTCATGCTGCAGCTTTCTCTTTATTTTTTTTAATTCAATGTATTTATCAACAATTTCATTTTTATATATATATATATATATATATATATTTCATTTTTTCATTATCAAAATTTTATCAATCTCAACTTATTTCATCTCTCGTTTGGCAAAAGAAAAAAAACATTACAAATAAAAAATTTGGACAGAAATAGATAAAAATTTCAATCATTATTTTAAGGATTTGTTGAACTCCACCCATGATGAAACTAGTCATGGCTAGTTCCAAGCTTGGATAAAGGAGGAGGGTTATGTTAGGTTGTCAGTCAGCGTTAAACTATGACAAATATTTAATGAATTGATCCATTAAACTATTATACTAATAGTAGGTTGTTCTTCGGAAGGAACGTGTTGCAGGGTACGACTGTAACTTCTCTATAAAAACCGTTACATCTCCAAAACTTGAGTGTAATGGTAAATTAATATGCAATAGTCCGCGTTACAGAGTCTGACTATAACATATCAGCAAGGACTGCTACATCTCTATGAGAACTTGGCTGTAGTATTAAATAGACAATAGTTCTCACACCATAGTTGGATAAGAACAAATATTATAGGAAAACTAATAGTCTAAGATTTTGAACATGGAACATATGAACCATCATTGGTAAATCAATCGAGATAGTAGATGCGATGAATAGGAAAAGAATTAGTATTTTATATGTGCAAGAGACAAAATATGTAGGCGAGAAGGCAAAGATAATATCGAGCTCAAGTTTTTGTTGGATTGTAAAGATGCTAGAGAAAAGAGGGTTGGGGGGTAGGGGGGGGGTGAATAGCATTCTTCTCTTTTTCGGAAATCACGAGAAGACGCAGTGGAAATAATCAAAGAAAAAGAAAAGTAAATACTAACACAGGTGATTTTACTTGGTTCGGAGCTTTTAACGACTCATACTCCAAGACCCGCACTCGTTGAGTGCTTTCATTGGACAATCACTATAATCACGAAGCAATTATAGAACTTTAAGTACAATTGTAGAAATTAAATTATACTGATAATGCAACTTGGAAAATTTGAGTGTAGATTGTCGGAGCAGCTTTTTGGTATCCCAGAGACCTTTTCGGAGCAGCACGCAGTATTAAAGTTGTAGCAATTTTTGTTCTAAGCTGTTAATCGAAACCTCCTTTTATAGCCCCATTCGGACACCTAGATCTCCTCCCAGGTACCTAGACTGTGCTAACGTGATCTCTTGTCGAAATTTCATTCTCGAAGTTTATCCACCTCCGAGCACCTGGACCCCCTCCGGGCATCTGGATCGTTGATGTGGGTTTGGCCAGTCGTCGTACTCTAACTCAGTTTCTAGATGAACATTTCTAATCTAGGTGCCTAGACCAACTCCGAGCACCTGCACCGCCCGGGTGCCTCGCCAGGCACCTGTCCAGGCGACACTGGTTCGGGCGCTCGGACTAACTCCGAGCACCTCGATCCCCTCCGACCGCCCAGATCACTCTTTCTCACTTTTCTCATTCCTACAAAAAAGAGTTAATTCAAGAAATCATAATATGTTTATCCTACAAAATAAAGTTAGTACAATAAGGCAGTAGTAGTAATTAGATCCTGTCTCCCCGAGATCACAATCTAGTCACGGTCTCAGCTTTGGTTTTCCAAATGGACTTAAGCTGGATTGATGTCTACTGTTCCCTCAACCAAGAAAGCATCCTTACTGGATCTCTCCTCCAGTTGCTTACCTCCACTTACCAATTGCAGACTTCCTTGATGTCAAGTCCCTTGACCCACCAGAACGTCCTATCAGTTTTCAACCAATTTGGACTTCCGTCAATTGTCAACGCAATTGAACTTTCTGTTGTTATATCTCAACCAATCTAGACTTCCTGCCAGCTATCAACCTAGCTGGACTTCAGCCTGATGTTTCGATCCTCTAGACCCATCAAGTCCTGCACATTTGGTAAAAAGGTTAGACAAACAATACATCTAACTTTAACTTATTTGTCATACATCAAAACCTGATTATTAGTGCAACCTACACCAACAATCTTCTCCTTTTTAATGTAATTACAACCTGGGTTAAAGATAGAAAAAAAAGCAAACGAGCATTAAAAATGTAATGTAAATTTGAGTAAAGTGAGTTGATTTTTCTAAATTAACCCAATAACCTGCCCCTTTGACATACATCAAAAAATAATGCAATGCATTAAGCACACATTTCTATTTTTTCATGAAAGTTTAAACTAAAGTTGCAAATATTTCTACCAATTTTTTCATAAAAGTGATTTCTTTTGAAAGAGGTTTTGCAAGTAATGTTTCAAGTAAATAAATTTTGCAAAGGTAAAATTTTTGTTCAGAAAAAAACTTAGGTTTATTGTAGGGAGAAAAAAAAAATTCAAAGTAATTTGAACGGAACTTTTCAAATTTTACAAAGTAATTTTAAAAATTTAAAAATTAAATTTTGCAAAGATGAATTTTGTGAAGCATTTCCAAACATTTTGCAAGTTGATTTTATAAGTAAGTCAAAGATTTTCAAATAATTTTAAAGAACGAAGAAAAAAATATTTTTGAAGAAGTTGTTGAAATACTTTTAAGGAAGTTTTCAAAAAGCGTAAAAAAACATGTTTGAATGTATAATTTTTAAACAATAAAAGGTTTTCAAAGGATAATTTAAAGTACTTTTCAAAAACACTTTCTAAATCATCCATTTGCAAAGTAATTTTGTAAATATTTTCAAAAGTTTAATCTTTTCAAATTTTCAATGTATAATTTTTAAAGGAAATTTGAAACTTTGCAAGAATTTTGAAAAAATATTTTCAAAGACTTTAAGAAAATTAGTTTTGAAATATTTTCAAAATGTTTTTTAAACAAAGTTCAACAAAAAATGTTACAAGGATTTTTTAAATTTATTTTTGAAGCAAATTTTAATAAACTTTCCAAAGTATTTTCAAAGACATATTTCAAAAATTTGCAAGCTATTTTAAAAAATTTCAAGCATTTCTCACAGCATTTTTCAAGTACTTTAAAAATAGGTTTTTAAAGTAATATTTGAAGAAGTTTTGTCAACACATTTTAAAAAAATATTTTAGGTATTTTTCAAAATATTTTGCAAGCATTTTTTGTTAGTGCAGAAAGCATCCGACGATTGAACCTATGTTTTGATTATGTCAAATGGTTCAAGTTAAGTTGTTTTGTTATCTAATGTGCTTGAATGAGTTTGCAGGAAAATCCTAACTGTAGTTAGGCAGGTGGAAAACCCTAAGGGGCGGTAACCTTAGATCCTAGGGGGTGGTAACTCTAAGTGGTGGAAAATCCTAAGGGGTAGTAACCTTAGGTCCTAGGGGGTGGTAACCCTAGGTGGTGGAAAATACTAAGGGGCGGCAACCTTAGGTCCTAGGGGGATGTAACCCTAGGTGGCGAAAAACCCTAGGGGGTGGTAACCTTAGGTCCTAGGGGATGGTAACCCTAGGCAGAAAGTCCAGTAGGTCTGGAGGACCGGACTGACATTAGGTATGCTCTCCTGAGTGGAGCAGATGAGGACGTATTCCCTCAAAGAGGGAACAGTAGACATCGGTTCGACCTAGGGTTTCTGGTCGAAAATCCGAAGTCAGAACCGGACAATCCAAAAACTGTCAAAACATTTCTGTTACTATGTTTATTATATGCTAACTTTGTTTTGTAGGATATGTTGGTATTTTATGAACTAACATGTTTTGCAGGGATGAAAAAGCAAAGTATGCCTCAGATGAATAGTACCCAAGGCACCCTCATGGAGTTTGGAGGCGCCTCGGGTGCAAAGGAGAAGATGTGCGCGCGGCAAGGCTGGAGGCGCCCTCATGGAAGCTTGAGGCGCCTCGAACAGCATTGAAGGCGCCTTTAAGAGGTATAGAGGCACCTTCAAGAGGATCAGTGAGGACTTCTTCTGCGCTTATCCGCGCGGCTGACTCGGCTATGATGGAGATACCCTCAAGGGACTTTGAGGCGCCTTCAACAGCCATTATATGCAAATCTCGATCAGCATCTCCATTCAACGAATTCCAAGTGATCATTCTCCCACGTGCTGCTTACGAGACTTTCCAATTGAGCTATGACAAGTACCCGACAACCTGAAGCTGCGAAATTTCCATATTGTGTTGTCGGTATAGTTTTTTCCAACATTATTTGTAATCATTCTTTGTAATCCTTTTGCGCGATTATAGTTGTTGCCCAAAGTAAACGATCAACGAGCGTGCGCCTTGGAGTAGGAGTCTCCCAAGGCTCCGAACCAAGTAAAAATACTCGAGTCTTTTTGTGTGTGATTTATTTATTTCCGCTGCATTACTCGTACGTTTTTGAATACGACAAGTGAAAGCCAAAAGCGCTATTCACCCCCCCCTTCTAGCGCTTCTCGATCCAACAATTGGTATCAGAGCGGGGTCGCTTCGATTTGGTGCAACCATCAGTTAAGCATTCTTTTCATGGTGATTTTCAGTTTTTTCGGAGTCGGTATTTTTGCCGCCTTCCGATCCAATTTTTCGTAATCGATTTTTTCTCGAAATTGGTGCAACACCACTCGAGATCATATTTTATTCTTATTTTAAACTGCATTACTAATCCAGGATATATTCATGGGATAAGTTTTTTGTTTATTTTGTGTGCAAGTTTTATTGTCGATTTTATGGCACTCCAAGAAGGCTACAGTACAAACCGACCTCCACTCTTCACCGGAGAAGATTTCGGCTACTGGAAGAGCCGGATGGAGTCGTACCTCCAAACAAATTTTGAAGTCTGGATGATCATCAAAACCGGTCTGGTACTCTCAATTGACGACACTGGCATACCAATATCGTGCGAGAACTGGGACGTGAGCATAATCAAGAAGGTAGAAGCAAACGTCAAAGCAACATATACACTTCAGTGCGGCCTAACCAAGGAGGAGCTGAACCATGTCGAGCCCTTCTCAAGTGTAAAATAATTGTGGCAAAAGCTGATTGAGCTACACGAAGGTACTTTAGATACGCAAGTAAGTAAGAGTGATTTAATAGACAAATTATTTGAGCAGACTAATACTACTCCAACCGAGAAGGGTGGTAACCCTAGGTGGAGGAAAACCCTAAGGGGTGACAACCTTAGGTCCTAGGGGGAGGTAACCCTAGGTGGCGGAAAACCCTAGGGGGTGGTAACCCTAGGTCCTAGGGGTGGTTGTTGGATCATGAATTCGCTAGAGGGAGGGGGGTGAATAGCGATTTAAAAATTATCGTAAAGTAAATAATGAAAAAAGTAAAAACACAACAATGCTAACAAAAGCAATCTTTTACTTGGTTCGGAGCCTATGCCGACTCCTACTCCAAGGCCCGCACTCGTTGAGTGCTTTCGTTGGGCAATCCATTCGCAATTCATAAAATAATACAAATTTGAGTACAAATGCTATTAAGAAAATAATACCGACAATAATTAGAAAAAGAGGAAACAGTAGCACTTTATCAGAGAAGCGTCGCAGGAGCACAGAAGCGTAGATCATGAGTCATTGTCTTTGCTTCAGCCTTCACCCTTCTTATATAGGAGGTTCGGGGCGCCCGGATCCCTTCAGGGCGCCCTGAATATGACGTAGCCAAGCCAACTAGGGTGCTCCACGTGGCGAGGCTCATTTGGGGATAAAACTTGCTTCCGGGCGCCCGGACCCTTGTTTTCTGCAATCTTCTTCCTACAAGAAAATGTTAGTCCGAGGCAAGTATAAATCATATCCTGCAAAACATAATGTTAGCATAATTTATAGATATGCAGAATAGTAATTATATTTCATCTCCTCGAGACCGGAATCTAATCACGATCTCGACTTAGATATCCGAAATGGATCTAAGTCAGATCGACGTCTAATGTTCCCATCCCGAGAATGCGTCCTCACAGTCACTCCCATCCAGTGACTTACCTTCACTTACCTGCCAGACGTCTGGTCAGCCCTGTTAGAGTGTATACTAAAAGCCTAGCTTTTTGTAAACATTTATTTTGAAATAAAGAATCACATTGGTCAAATGTCTACATTTATATGCTAAGTGTAGTTGTTCAATTAATTTATATTATAGATAACATGGTGTGTGGTGTCATACACAGAAGATTATGTTATCAGTTTCTTATAAATTATAAACAGTAGCTCATGACTAAGATGGATAAGAAACAAACCATTGGAATAGTCGTAGTGTAATTTGGTATTAGTTTATCTTGACTATAAAATTACACTAGTATACTCTGAGTATATTGAGTAGGACCATTTAAGGTAAGTTCTTTTTATACTGGCTGCATAAAAGAACAAGACCTTTGTTATTATGGTAGTGTGTGCTCTTAATCATGATATAATAACAAGCACATATACTCAATATTCATTTTTTAAATTTATCAAAGGGTGTGATTTAGTTCGATAAATCAATAGGCCCGATAAGTTGAGAAATGATATTATTTATATGGTGTGTTGTTGATTATAGAATGAAACTGTGTCCTAGTAATCTAGGTTGATGATGTTCCCAAGAAGAGCTCAAAAGGATTATCATGTAAACCCTACAGATAGACTTAATCCAACATGACGATAAGGTTGAGTGGTACTACTCTTGGAGCTAGATATTAATTAAGTGAGTTATCAGTAACTCATTTAATTAGTGGGCATTCTATATCTTAAACACAGGGAGATTAGCACACTCATGATAAGAAGGAGGCCATATAGTAATATGAGATTGATGCGGTAGTTCAATAATAACTCTTTAGTGGAATGAGATATTATTAATGAACTCGAGTTGGGTGTTCAGGGTGAACACGGGAAGCTCAATTTCATCGGGAGACCAAAAAAGTTTTTATTAAAACTTTCCTTATTTGCCAAGACCAAGGAATATAAAAGAGAGGGTAGAGGTGTCTCACCTCACAAGAACATACATATAGTATTCCTCTCTTCTCTTCCTTGTGGTGGCCGACCCTCTCTTCTTCCTCTTCCCCTATTCTTCTTCTTAAGTGGCCGGTGGCATCATCTACTTGGAGAGATCTTGGTGGCCGGATTTTGCTTGGAGAAGAAGAAGAGATAGGAGGCATTGTTTCCTAGCATCCCTTGGAGCTTGATTGGTGGCAAAAGTTCTTCATCTCTAGAAGACTCTTGGTGGCCGAAACTTACAAGAAGAAGAAGGAAGCTTGGGTGGATTCTCGTCTTGGTAGATCGTTGCCCACACGACGTCCGAGATAAGAAGAGGAATACGACAGAAGATCGTGAGGTCTATAAGCTATAAAAGGTATAACTAGTTATTAGTTTCCGCATCATAACTAGTTCATCCTTTTATTTAGATCTTGAAATACCAAACACAAGAGACTAATGAATCTAGGTTATCGAATTTATATTTTCAATTTTGTGTTTTTTTTATTTTTCGAGCTTGTGATTTGATTGTTCTTTTTGGTTAAACCTAGGGTTACTATAAGGAAATTAAATATTGAATTTCGTTGAAAGGCTTTGTCTAGGAAGTGGTGGATGCTCCCATACCCAAGAAGACCTAGTGCATCGCCATGTTTAACCTGGAAGTCGATCTCTGAAATTAATATTTAATTGAATTTGTAACATAGGTGGATTTGGATTAATAATGTTAAGCATCGTTTGCGATTCAAGTCTAAACCTCTAAGAACAGATAAGTTAAATTTAGAATCAATAATGTTAAGTTCTATTTGCTATTCCAAATTTAATTTCTAAAGAACACAATAGGTTGTTAAGAATGGTTCAGGACTTGTATAAAATTTTTATACAAGGGAACTAGTATGATATTCCGAGTAGCAACCAACAAGCCCTTCGACCCGTCTGGACTTCGTGCCAGCTATCGGGTCAGTCCGTCGACCTAGCTGGACTTTGTGCCAAACGTCCGGTCAACCCATCGACCTGTTTGGACTTCGTGCTAGCTATTCAGTTAGTTCGTCGACCTAGCTAGACTTCATGCCAAACGTTCGGTCAGCCCATCGACCCGTTTGGGCTTCACCTGCACACTTGATCAGAGTGTTAAATAATAAAGAAACTAACTTAACCTATTTTGTCATTCATCAATACTTGAGTTAGACCGTTAGTGCTAACCGCACCAACAGTGGTAACCCTAGGCAAAAAGTCCAGTAGGTCTGGAGGACCAGACTGACATCAGGTATGCTCTCCTGAGTGGAGTAGGTGAGGACATCTTCCCCGGAAGAGGGAACAGTAGGCGTCGGTTCGACCTAGGATTTCCGGTCAGAAATCCAAAATCAGAACCGGACAGTCCGAAGACTGTCAAAACATTTCTATTACTATGTTTATTATGTGCTAACTTTGTTTTGCAGGATATGTTGGTATTTTGTGAACTAACATGTTTTACAGGGATGAAAAAGCAAAGTATGCCTCGGATGAACAGTACCCGAGGCATCCTCATGGAGTTTGGAGGCACCTCAGGTGCAAAGGATAAGATGTACGCACGGCAAGGCTGGAGGTGCCTCGGACAGCCTTGAAGGCGTCTTCAAGAGATATGGAGGTGCCTTCAAGAGGATTAGCAAGAACTTCTTCTACGCTTATCCGCGCGGCTGACTCGACTATGATGGAGGCACCCTCAAGGAGCTTTGAGGCGCCTTCAACAGCCATTATATGCATATCTCGATCAGCAGCTCCATTCAACGAATTCCAAGTGATCATTCTCCCATGTGTTGCTTACGAGACTTTCCGATTGAGCTATGACAAGTACCCGACAACCTGAAGCTGCGAAATTTCCATATTGTGTTATCGATATAGCTTTTTCCAGTATTTTTTGTAATCATTCTTTGTAATCCTTTTGCGCGATTATAGTTGTTGCCCAAAGTAAACGCTCAACGAGCGTGGGCCTTGGAGTAGGAGTCACTCAAGGCTCCGAACCAAGTAAAAATACTTGGGTCTTTTTGTGTGTGCTTTATTTATTTCCATTGCGTTACTCGTACGTTTTCGAATACGACAAGTGAAAGCCACGAGCGCTATTCACCCCCCTCTAGCGCTTCTCGATCCAACATTTTTGCATGTTAGTTTTAGAAATACTTGGAAATAGTTTTCAAAATACTTTTTAAGTTGTCCAAGTAGATTCTCCCTTTTAACCTGATATTATTTTGAAAATATTATTCATTCAAAAATAGTCCTTAAGTGTCTAACCTTTAGTTACTAACTAACTACTAGAAGATAGCAGTGTTCACTTAATCAAGTTAAGTACTAATGTCTAGTTAGAAATTTGTTGAAAAAGAACTACTTAACTTGATCAATGTATTATTATATTTTCTGCCCAAACTTATGTTGATACACTGGTATAAGCATATGAAGTCCAGACAAAAAGTCTACGCATCTTACATCATTCTATGTTCAAGATAGACATAGTGTATTTGTAAGATGCTTATTATATAGATCTATAGGATCATACTTTCTAGGGATTTGTCCTAGACAAAGGCCAAAATAAATTTTCAAACACTAAAAAAATGGAAATTTTTAGAAAGATTTTTCCTAAAATTTATAAATTTTTTAAAAATTTATTTTATAATAAGAGTCTTAGTCTAACATTCCCAGTTTCCTTCTTAGATTCCTAATGTTAAAGTTAAGTTCGACTTCATGTTTCAAGTTTAATTCAATTAAGTTTTACTTATTAATTATTTAATTCAATTTTAAGTTTAAGTTAATAAAATTGTAGTTGATTTAATTATTTGTTTAATTAAGATTTAGGTTTGGATTAATTAACTTTAATTGATTAAACTTTAAGTTTAGGATTTCGTTAAAGTTAGATTTTTAAAATAATTTTTTAAGGATTTTTAAAATAATTTTTAAGATAAATTTTAAAAAAATTAATGTAATACATTAATTAACTTTATGTTTAATTCTATTTTAATTTAATTTAATTTAATTAATTTTAATATAATTTAATATAATTTTATTTAATTTTATTTACTTTTAATTTAATTTATCTTAATTTAATTTAGTTTAATTTAATTTAATTTTTAATCCTTATTTATCCCACTCGATCTATATTTTCAATTAAGTGAATCCTATAATTTTGTGAGATGAGTTAAGTTAAATTTCAGGATTTGGTTTAAGTTGTGTTAAATTCAAGTTCAGCTTTGTGTTCAACAAATAAATATTTTTTAGATAAACATCAAAGCAGTAGTGAGTCACCTGGACATCTTTAGAGTAACCACACCTTCGAAATTTTCAAAATAGTCATGCCCACTGAACTTAATACAAAACTTTGGTCTAACCAGCTTGGATTAGTAATGGATAGCTTCAATTAGTTCCATTAAGCCAAATGCACTACGTCAAAACTATATTTTTCTAGATATACATAAACAGAGCTTCCCTAATCTACTATTATCCAAAATTTTTTCAGTGCTATTTGTTAAGTTAAACTTTTGTCCCTAATTAAACTAGTCCTAATTACCCAGTCGGATAAATAATTATTTTGAAGGTGTCAACCAATTTAATGTCTCCCCCTGAATTATTAAACTTGGATTTTGTTTAATTAGGATTAATTAAGTTTAGTCAAGATTTAATTAATTATAATTTACGTTGAATTTAAATTTCTAATTTTGAATTAATTAAGTTGGTTAAGTTATCCTTAAGATTTAAATTTTCTTTTAATTTTAAATTTATTAAATTATTTGAATTATCTTTGTTTAAAAGATTATATTTAATATTTATGTTTTTATTAATTTTTAATTTTAAATTAGTTAAATTGTTTAAATTATCTTTATTTAAAGATTTATCTTTAATGTTTAACTTTTTATTAATTGTTAATTTTGAATTTGCTAGATTTAGTTTTGATTTTATTAATCTCTTTTATTGTTAGTTGTATTTCTTAGATTAGTTTTATCTGTAGATTTATCCTTAAGATTTTTATTTATTAAATTATTTTTATTTTGGATAGAAATTTCTAGATTGACACTATTTAGATTATCAAATATTTTGTTAAGAAATTTATTAATTTTATCTAGATCTTTAATTTTATCATTTAAAATTTTAGATATATTTAAATTTGAATTATTAATTTAATTTTGAGATGTATTTAAATTTAAATTTTATGAATTAATTACAACTAAAGTTTTATTAATTATTTTATTTAATTTTGATTTAATTAAATCAAATTTTTTTAGATTTTATGAATTAATTAGATTTAAATTGTTTAATATGTTTACAGGAGTATTTTTATGAATATCTAAATTATCATACAGATTTATAGTAGAATTTTCTAAACTATCATGTATATTATTTAAATTGCTACTGATAAAGGTATTTTAGTAAATATTACTAACCTTAAGCGTGCCCCATAATTCTGGAGGCTTCTCCATTGGATTGAAATCGAGCCTGAATTCATTTTTATCTTGTTCCTCTAGCTTCAACGACTTCTCATGAAGTTTGGTCAAGTGAGTCCAAAACTAGTAGACATCTTTGACCTTTCCTATCGTACAAGTAACTTTGTTAGGTAATAAATATGAAATTAACTTTATGACCTTTTGGTTTACTTTAGAGTTCTGATAAGATCGCTTCAGCGTCATGCCACCATCAAAGTCGTTCATCAGGACGAAGCTTTCCATTTACATCCTCTATAAATTGAATTCGTCCTTTTTGTATATCTCGTATAGAGATGGTTGGTTGATGTTCTGCCTGAGCATCTCTTTGTACTCCATTTCACTTACACAACACAATTTCATAGAGAAATTTCCAGGCTAGGTCTTGGGATAAGTAGCGTGGGAGGATGATAAGTATAAAAAGAAACTCAATTGGTGTTGGACCAATTCAGAGTATTTTGCAACATGAAAAGCTTATCCAAAAGAGGTGATTGTACTAATTTGAACTAGGTCAAAATTCTTAAAACTGAATGAGATTTAAAAAGAAAGAAAACAAAAGGGTCCCCTTTACTCGATTGGTAGTTACACCAATTCAGAGTGTTATCTCGCTCTGATACCACTTGTTGAATCGTAAAGACGCTAGGGGAGGTGACTAGCATTCTTCGTTTTTCAGAAATCATAAGAAGACGCAGCGGAAATAATCAAAGTAAAAGAAAAGAGAATGCTAACACAGGTGGTTTTACTTGGTTTGGAGCCTTTGACGACTCTTACTCCAAGGCCTGCACTCGCTGAGTGCTTTCGTTGAACAATCACTATAATCATGAGGCAATTACAGAACTTTAAATACAATTGTAGGAATTAAATTATATTGACAATACAACTTGAAAAACTTGGGCATAGATTGTTGGAGCAACTTTTCAGTATCCTAGAGACTTTTTCAGAATAGTGCGCGAGTATGAAAGTTGTAACAATTGTTGTTCTGAAGCTGCTAGTTGAAGCCTCCTTTTATAACCTTGTACGGGCATCTGTATCCCCTCCCGAATGCATGGATTGTGCTAACGTAGTGAGCTCTCGTTGAAACTTCATCCTCGAAGTTTATCCACCTCTGGACGCCCGGACTCCCTTCTAGCGCTTGGACCGTTGATGTGTGTTAGGCTAGTCGTCGTACTCTAACTCAACTTCTGGATGAACTTTTCTGGTCTGGGCGCCTGGACCAACTCTGGGCGTTCGTACTGCTCAGGTGCCTCACCAGGCATCTATCTGGGCGAAACTGGTTTAGGCATCGTGACCAACTCCAGGTGTCCAGAGTTTGACTACTTGGATCCCCTCTGAGCGCCGGACCATTCTTTCTCACTTTTCTCTTTTCTACAAAAAAAGAGTTTGTCTAGGCAATTATAATATGTTTATCCTATAAAATAAACTTAGCACAATAAGGTAGTAGTAGCAATTAGATCCTATCTCCTCGAGACTAGGATCTAGTCACAGTCTCAGCTTAAGTTTTTCAAATGGACCTAAGCTAGACCGATACCTACTGTTCCCTCAATAGGGAACACATCCTTATTGAATTTCTCCTCCAGTTACTTACCTTCACTTACCAATTGTAGACTTCCTTAATGTCAGGTTTCTTGACCCACCAGGACTTCTTACCAGTTGTCAACCCAACTGGACTTCCTCTTGCCAGATCTCAACTAATCTGGACTTCCTATTAGCTATCAACCTAAATGGACTTTAGCCTGGTGTTCCAGTCCTTTAGACCCATCAAGTCCTGCACACTTAGTAAAAATTTTAGAAAAATAATACATCTAACTTTAACCTATTTGTCATACATCAAAACCTTATCATTAGTGCAACTTGGACCAATATTTTGAAGTTATGGTACACAAGAAAGAGTAAAACAAGAAATGGAGTGAGTATTGTTATAGATAGTTCGTTAAAGGATGAAATTGTTCGAGTAGTTATAAAAGAGGATAGAATTATAGCCCTTAAGATAATAGTAGCGAAAGAAAATATGAACATAATTAGGTTATGGGTTTGAAATGAGAAATGAAGAATGGAAAACTATATTAGATTTTGCAATAGCATATGACCTTATATTAGCTAATATATTTTTTAAGAAAAGAAAAAAAAATACTTGGTCACGTTCAAAAGTGGGAATAATAAATCGCAAATTGACTTTCTTATGATTAGAAAGAGGATAGGAAGATTTCTAGAGATTAGAAGGTCATCTCTGGAGAAAGCTTAACTACCCAACGTAGGTTAGTAGTGTTGGATATATGCCTCAAGCATAATATCAATAGAAAGGAAATATATATGACTCCTAGAATTAAGTGGTGGAAGTTAAATGATAGGAAGCAAAATATATTTAAGGAGAAGGTAGGAGTACAAATATTGGGTGAAATATACGGTGACTCTAATATGATAAAGGATAAGATGGTATCAAAGTTGAAAATAGTAGCTGAGAGTATACTCAGTGAGACAAATGGAAAGAATCTTGATGGTGGAATGAGAAAGTACAAGAGAAAGTGAAGGAAAATTAATAACTTATAAAGATTTATATATTTGTAAGAACGAGAAAAACTTTAAAAAATATACAATAGCCAAGAAAGAGGTTGAGAAAGTAGTGAATGAAGCAAAGAATAAAACTTTTAAATGATTATATTAAAAATTGGATAAAAAATGAAAGAGATATTTATAGAATAGTTATAGTAAGAGAAAGGAAGACAAGATATTTATCCAAATAAAATATATTGAAGATGAATGCAATATGGTACTAATAAATGATGGAGAAATAAAAGTGCGATAGAAGAGGTATTTTTATCAACATTTTAATTAAGGCTTAAGTGACCAACTTAATTTAGGTAATTCAAGTAAGTCAAATAAGTATAGAAATTTAAATTTTTAATCATAAAATCAAACTTTAGAAGTAGAACAAGTTTTAAATGGAATGCATAATGAAAAAGTCATTGGACCAGATGATATTCCGATCGAAGTATGGAAGTGTCTAGGGAAACAAGGTATTGAATGACTTATAAAATTATTTAACATGATATTGAAAATGGAAAAAATATCTGATCAATGGAGGGTACTCTAGTTCCTTTACATAAGAACAAAAGAGACATACAAAATTGTACAAACTATAGGGGTATTAAAATAATGAGTCATACCATAAAACTTTTAGAAAGAGTAATAGAAAAAATTAAGGAAAGATCACGGTGACTGAAAATCAATTTGGGTTCATGCCTGGAAGGTCGATAATATAAGTTATATATTTTCTTAGACAATTAATTAAAAAATATCAGTAGTAAAAATAAGATCTATATATGATATTCATTGACTTAAAAAAACTTATGATAGAGTTCCAAGAAGAATTATATGGAGAATTTTAGAAAAGAGAGGTGTTAGAGTAACATAAATTGAACTACTTAAGGATATGTATGAGGATATAACAACCAGAATAAAAACTTCAGGCAGAATAACTGAAATATTTTTAATAAAGATAGGGTTATATAAAGAATCAGCTGTAAGTCCTTTTCTTTTTACACTAATTATGGACGAACTCACTGCACATATTCAAGGCACAGTATCGTGATGCATGTTGTTTACAGATAATGTTATTTTGGTAGATGAAACACATGAAGGAATATATGCTAAATATAATCTTGGCAGAAAATACTAGAAGTGAAAGATTTTAAGCTTAGTAGAATAAAGATAGAATATATGAAATGTAAGGTTAGCAATATTAGGAGTAATGAGACAATTGTTAAGAAAAGAGATTATGAGTTGGCTGGAACTGAGAGCTTTAAATATTTAGAATCATTTTTACAAAATGATGAAAGGATTGTGAGAGATATCTTATATAGAATACAAGTATGATGGTTGAAATGGAGGAGAGTGTCAAGTATTTCATGTGATCATAAAGTACCTCTAAAATTTAAAAGAAAGTTCTACAAAATCATAGTTAGACATGTTATATTATATGGAGTTGAATGTTGGGTTATAACTTGTTGGGTTATAACTCAAGCACATGACCAGAAGATAAGAGTTGTAGAGATGAAAATGTTGAGGTGGATGTGTGGACATACGATAATGGATAGAATAAGAAATGAGAGTATTATAGAGAAAGTCGCAGTTGCATCTATTGAGGAAAAACTCTGAGAGACACGTTTAAGATCGTAATGACATGTAATTAGATGACCTTAGACAACCAATAAATGATCTAGTTAGACGATGTGAAACTATAACAAATATGCACATCAAACGAGGAAGAGGAAGACTAACAAGGACTTGGTTAGCAATAATAAAATAAGATAAAATGTATTTAAGTCTAGATGATGATATAGTAGATGATAGAGTTCAATGGCATAAAAGGATCCATATAACTTACCACACCTAGTGGGATAAGACTTAGTTGTTGTTGTTGTTGTTGAACTCTCCAAATATCAACAAAAGTTCAAGTGAAGAAAATTCTCGAGTTTGTCCTAATCCACAACATCCTCAATTTCCATTTCCTATACAACACCCACATAATTTCCTACCTTTTACATACCCACTACCATATTATCATAATTTTTAAAGTTTTCCAAAATTTTCAAGTAGTGACCTCGAGCTCCGTTTTAAATATGTGCCTCAAAATATTGGCAGAGTAGCCTGTTGGAGAAATCTGGGTACCCTAGATTTTGATATTTTGGCAAAGATTTAATTCAGATTTATTGTTGTATTTGATATGCATTGTGAGTGTGTAGGATACAGGTACGACAAGGAGAGTCCAAGTGTGATCTTGGCAAAGGAGGAAAGTCCAAGGGCGAGTTTTAACGGTGTAAGTCCAAGTATGTAGTCTTGGCAACGTAGTCCAAGTGTGACTTGGCAATGGATAAAGTCTTAGAGGCGCAACCTCTTGGTAAAGGAAGACCCGACAACAAGGACAAGGCCGAAGGAAACTCCAGAAGATAAGGCGGAAAGGATGGGGAGGTATCCGAGGGACGCGAGACTGATGGAGGAGGCTAGAAGGCTAGGTCTAGGTTGTGCGAGTAAGGACGAGTGCATGAGAGATTGTACTCAGGGTAAAATTATAGGTTTAGAGTTTTATTGTAGTAATTATTGTAGCAATACTGTAACAGTTACTGTAGCAATCGACTGGTATTTTCATCAGTCAACTGTTAGCAAACAGAATGCCTCTGTTCGCTCAACCGATGTGGAGCAGTCGACTGATACTTTTACCAGTCGACTGATATCGAGCCGTTAGTCTGTAATGGTTGAATTCTACTTAGTACCAGTCGACTGGTGGTTTTACCAGTCGATTGGTGGCGGGAAACATAGTTAGGTGTTTCCTCTCGAGCTCTATTTAATAGAGCTCGAGGTGCTTGGCCAAGGTTGACAAAAATAGAGGTGGTTAACCCCTATTAGAGTCTCCAAGGTCTTCTTGAGTGATCAAGAGCTTGTGCGAGTTTGTGGTGAGGTTTCTCCGCCCACAAGGAGCTACTCGAGCTAGCCGGAGGTTTTCCGAGGAGTCATCCACTGACAGATCAGGATCGTCCACCTTACGGATAGCCATGGAGTAGGAGCTCCATCTCCAAACCACGTTAAACAATGTGTTAGGTTTGCCTTCTTTTGTTAGTATTTATCTTGTATTTCCGCTGTGCACACTAACTATTGTAGGGAGTGACATTTTCGGTGAGACACTATTCACCCCCCCTTCTAGCGGCGTCAAGGTCCCAACATAGCCAATATTTCATGCAAGGTTCATCTCATAGAATTATTCTACTTCAATTATTAGAGATTTAATCAAATGAATTGAGAAGGGTTAGTGTTGATGCAAGTGTAGTGATAAAGGGATAGAAACATCTCATGCAGTCCCTGATTCATAATTTCCTTCATTCTCATAAAAAATAAGGCTTGAAAATATTATTCTTGATTAAGCAACCAAGACGAAAAATGAACCAAATGGAGATCATAGCAAGCAAATAGTGTGGACAGTACCAAATGATAAGCTCCTTGCAGTAGCCTACACAATCATGAGCGAAGATCTAGTAGTTGGTAATGCCCAGAAGAGTGAGTCTTTTTGGAAGCGAGTGGTGGCATGTGGATAAAGCAAAATCACATTGGGCTTTGGTGAAAAATACTTAATATGATAAAAACTCCAAGATCCTTACACTTAAGAGGCATAGGCTGAATCAATGTTGACACATTTTTTCCCATGCAAACCAACTCATTACCCTTCATTCTTCTCTTATGCACACGCAAATCCTTCAAAAATGTTGCATAATTTGGAACATGCTTGATTATCTCCAACAATGGAATATTCACTGCCACTTTGCTGAATACATCCACCATCTCCTGAAATTCCTTAGCCTTTGTTGAGTCATTCTTCCCCTTGGGCTGCACTGTCTCTAAGGAAAAGGCAAGGCCATATGTGGCTCAGGACTTTGTTGTGGCCATGGGTCCAACTCTGAATCTGGACTCTGATCTGTACAATCAGAATCTGAAACTAGTATTGACGATATAGGATCTAAAGTCGATCTCCCACTCTAAAGTGTAATAGAACTAACATTTCCTTTAGGGTTCGAGATAGTCTGAGAGGGAAACTAACTCGACCCTTGTGACTACATCTGATTGATGGAAGATGCCATCTGACTCAACTACCTTCCTAAGTCTTGCACAATGGTATCATTCTTCTGTTGGTATTGTTGTATGCCAATTTGTTATTGTTGGATGAGTTGCTATATAAATCCCTTAACTTCTTTCATCAAAACATTTGATGAGTTATTGCATTAGAGATAACATGGGAATATATTAATTTGCTACTTTCACTGGATGTGCAAGACCCATAATGTAAGGTATAATAATCATACTGCTACTAATTGCACTAGTAGAGACCACAAGAAGTTCGCTAACACTTTCCTCAAAAGATACTTCCCTAACTTTAGTGTTCCTATCATTCTCAATGAATTTGGCATTTTCCATTTCGAGGAAGGATATAAAATTTATATCCCCTTGACTTATCAAAATAACCTACAAAATTGTAACTAACTATCCTTGAGTTCAATTTCTTTTCATGAGGCATATAAGGTCTAGCCTCAGCTGAAGAACCCTAGATGTGTAAATGCCTAATATTAGGCTTCCTATTCGTCCACATCTCTACTCTATTAAGTAAGTAAACTGCAATCTTGAGTGATTCACCCCACAAAGATTCAAATAAAGAAGTAAAAGTTATCATACTTCTTACCATATCTTTTAGGGAATAATTGCGCCACTCAGTTATACCATTCTGACTGGAAGTACCAAGCATGATATATTGAAGCACAATCCCACACTTTGTAAGATAATTCATAAAAAGTCCTGGACATTGTTCACTTGATTTATCATATCAACCATAATATTCACCTCAATGATCGGATCTCACAACCTTTATTTTCTTACCCGGTTGATTTTAAACTTCGGCTTTGAAAATTTTGAACATGTTCAAAAATTGTAACTTCTCATGAATAAGGTGTACATAGTGGAATTGAGAGTAATCATCTATGAAGCTAATAAAATATGTGTGCCCATTTCAAGATACTTTAGGGAATGATCTATAAATTTACGTATGTATTAGCTCCAAAATATCACTACAATAACTTACCCCCTTATTTCTTTTGTTAGTTGTCTTTTCCTTAACATACTCTATGCAAACATCAAAGTCTAACATGTTAAGGAAATCGAAAATTCCATATGACATTAACCTTTTTAGACGTTATTTGGATATATGTCCTAAACATCTATGCTACAACATAGAAAATTTTTCATTAGTTATTATGCATTTCATACCTATACTATACATAACCACGTTGTCAACCATAGGAGTTAAGGTGTTTAATTTATATAGCTTATCAACCAAGGAATTATTGTCAATCAACACCGAATTCAAGAAATTACTAAACATTTCATTTCTAAATGAATAAGAATAACCCGATTTGTCCAAACAAGAAATTAAAATTAAGTTTTGTTTAAAAGACTATATAATAAATATATTTTTTAAATCCAAATAGACATCAATTTCTAAATAAAACCTAAAAATACCTATGGACTCAACTTTATATCTCTTTCCATTCCCCCTATAGAAATATCTTTCACCATCAAATAGAAGATAACTCAGCTCCTGAGACAACTCTACATAGTAACACTTATGTGAGTAGTAGCATTGATTTCTATCCACTAAGTGTTAGTGGGTACAATAACCAAATTGACTTCCAAACTAATAAGATTGAGAAGTTGACATTTCTTTACATGTCAATTGGCGTATTTGGGATAGTCTTTCTTTATATAGTCTTTATTCTTGTAGAAGAAAAAAACCGGACTCCTTATCCTGTTTCTTGTGCTCCTAATGGCCATAGCCCCTAGAATCTATAATTTATTTTTCCTTTCCTTTATTATTGATTCTCTTTCACTTCTTGCTCGAACCTTGAGAAAAAGATGCTAAATGAGCATTGTCAGATGTCTCACACCTCAGTCTCTCCTCCTTTTGCACGCATTGAGCTATAAGCTCATTCAATGTCCACTTTTTTTTTAATATTATATAAAATTTTAAAAGTAGTAAACTATACAGGCAAAGACATCAAGATGAAATACACTAACATACTCTCAAGCATTTTGAGTTTAGTGCTTTTAGACTTGTGGCAATATTAAATATTTCCATAATGTACTTCTTGATGTTTCCTTTGTCATTATACCGCATGGACACCAACTTCGCAAGAAGTGTGGTAGTCTTGACCTTTTTGTTTGCCACGAAATGGTCTGCAAGTTGGTTGAGGAAACTCCTAATATCTTTGCCTTCAATTATTGAGCCTTTAATTGGTACCAGAATAAAAAGCCTCATGATATTTAGACTCATGCAATTTGATTGCTCCCACTTTTTAAATGCAACCCTCTACTCTATAGTGCTAATACTAGTCAGGGGTACAGGGCGATCATGTCTCAATGCATAATCTAAGTTCATGCAACCCAAATATACGATTATGTACTCTTTCCACTCAACAAAGTTCAATCCAGTTAATATGGAGATGTTATTAATACTGGTAGTTACTGATTGCATTGAATTAGAAGAGAGAAAAATACTATTAGTGTTAGGACCTTCGGATAGTGGCTAGAGAGGGGGGGGTGTGAATAGCCGACCCCAAATTCTCGTTTCTTCCTACAATTTGAGTTAGCGCAGCGGAAATAACAAGTAGAAACGAAAATGAAGATGATCAAACCTCAAACACGACGATATAACGAGGTTCAGAAATGATACTCCTACTCCTCGGCTTGTCCGTAAGGTGGACGAATCTTATCAATTCGTCGGTGGATGAAACCCCGGAAAATCGGCTAATAAGAACTCCTTCTGGGTGGAGAAACCTCGCCACAATCTCTTTTGCAACAGCAATAAAGGAGTACAAGAAATAAAGCAAGAAACAATGGATAATATGAATGTAAATACACTCTACCAAGTTCGCTTGCCTTCTTCTCGTTGACTGGAGTCCGTTGATGAAGCAGCAACTTCACGGATGATGCCAACAGCAGCTGATCAACCAGTCAAGGGAAGCTCACACGAAGCTTCAGCAAAGAGGAGCTCAGCAAAGCTCAAATCGCAGTAAGGAGGAAGAGCAAGAACTGTTCCTGTAGAGGCCCTCGACCTCGATATATATCCTGCACCTGCTGCACCTGCGAAGAAGACAAAGAGCAACACAGAAATCTAGCCGTTGTGTCGCAACGGCTAGGCCTGGACCGATCAGGCTCCACCCTGATCGGTCTGGGAGCCATCTGATCGGTTTGTGGACCGATCAGGCCCTAGGCTGATCGGTCCCTAGACCGGTCAGCCATCTCTGTGAGGGTTGGCTTTAAAGCCTGATCGGTCTGTGGACCGATCAGGCAATGATCAGTAGCTTCCTGATCATTTTTTGATCGGTCTGTGGACCGATCAGATAACCTACAGCGAACCACTGTTTGGTTACTGATCGGTCACCAGACCGATCAGATAAACCTGAGTATCACCGGATCGATCACCAGACCGACCCAATGCCTTAGAGCTTCCCAGCCCTAAATTCTAAAGCCTTCCTGGTCTAGAGAACGAGCTACCGAGCCCTCTCTGACCTAGTCTGGAGAAACGAGCTACCGAGCCCTCTCCGACTTCCATGTCCGGTCCAGAGAACGAGCTACCGAGCCCTCTCCGACTTCCACGTCCGGTCCAGAGAACGAGCTACCGAGCCCTCTCTGACCTAGTCCGGAGAACGAGCTACCGAGCCCTCTCCGACTTCATCCGGTCCAGAGAACGAGCTACCGAGCCCTCTCTGACCTAGTCTGGAGAACGAGCTACCGAGCCCTCTCCAACTCTGTCTGGTCCAGAGAACGAGCTCCCGAGCCCTCTCTGACCTAGTCCGGAGAACGAGCTGCCGAGCCCTCTCCGACTTCGTCTGGTCCAGAGAACGAGCTACCGAGCCCTCTCTGACCTAGTCCGGAGAACGAGCTACCGAGCCCTCTCCAACTCTGTCTGGTCCAGAGAACGAGCTCCCGAGCCCTCTCTGACCTAGTCCGGAGAACGAGCTGCCGAGCCCTCTCCGACTTCGTCTGGTCCAGAGAACGAGCTCCCGAGCCCTCTCTGACCTAGTCCGGAGAACGAGCTGCCGAGCCCTCTCCGACTTCCCATGCCAAGCTTCCATACTTGGACTTTTCCCGTGCCAAGTCTCCATAAACCCGAATCAGGTCAACACAAGTCGGGTCAACCAGGTCAACCTTGACCAAAGGTTGCACCCACAATCCCCCAAGTTCCTATTCTTGTCAAACATCAAAATACAACTTCTCTATTCTTGTCAAACATCAAAATACAACTTCTCTATTCTTGTCAAACATCAAAATATCCCTCGAGTCAGGTCAACTCGAGTCGGGTCACCCAGGTCAACCTTGACCTAAAGTTGCACCAACAATTAGTTCATGATTTAATTTAAGCCAAGAATAAAGATTAAATTAACAATGAATTAATATCATTATATTATGAAAATAAAAATATATAAATGAGCTCCTTATAAGATACTAAGTACAACATTGTATTTTACTCTTTGAATTAAAATGTAATTTCTTAGCGGTATTCTTTAATATAACTCAAACCTTAGTTGGTCATGCAATATGCCTTCCTATGGGTTGACCCATTGTTCGCATAATTTGATACTTTATATGAGTTGTATTTTAGTCCAATAACTCACCACAGCTATAATCAGTCACACAATAGGCCTTCTTTTGGGTTGACATATTTTATACATGATCTAAACAAAAATAAAAATTTGTTCTTTAGTTGTAAGCTATTTCAAACATATATCTGGCATAAAAGTAATTTTTCTTTAAACTAATTATTTTTAGGATAGATATGCATCTGTTTACATAAAATACACTAAATCTACCTAAGGTATCTTCCTTTGGATAGACATAATATTTTAATTTAGTAACACATATATAAATAGACCCTAGAAATACCTAGAAACTTTAATCAAATAGATAAGCACTTAATCAACCTTAATAGATCAAGTTTCGGTTTATTAGTTGATTGATATCATATGACAATCAATTGTCATCAACCAATTGATTGCCCAAATTGACTTGAAAGCTAAGCCTTCTGTATCCAACTTTGCGACCATCAATTAATTGATGTTGTGTGCCAATCGATTAGTATCACCCAATCGATCTGGCTAGTCAATCACAAAACCTTTTGTGCTTAACAACACACTAATCAATCAATTGTCGATCCTTGGAAATCAATTGGTGATTACTAGTTGATCCTAGAGCCTTCTGTGCTTGACTTTCGAATTGACAATCGATTGCTAAAAACCAGGAATCGATTGCCTCAAGTAGTCAATCCGACTAATTAATTTAAATCAATTATGTGTCTGGTTTTAAGGTTATCAATTGATTGACATAAATTTCCAATCTATTGATAGATTCAATCGATTCATTTGATCAATTCTATATCCAGCCTCATGGTCATCAATCGATTGGTGAAATTATCAATCAATTGGTAACTACATTTGATGCAAATAATTGATTTAAATCAATTTTACACCCGAGTTCAGTCGTGTAAATAAATTTTCTTAATCAGGCAATCGATTGGTGTCAACCGATCGATCAGGTCAATCGATTCCAAACATTTTTGTTCACTGATTTTAGCTTTGCAATCGATTGGTTGATCAAACCAATTGATTGAGCTGTTGCGATTGGATTTAAAAATAGACCAACAAGATAGTTTTCCCTTAAAACAGCAACAATTTCTACCGTTCTTCGTGTTCTTCGTGAAATATTAAAAAAATAGAAAAACACAAGCCTTTTCTAGGTTTCTTTGCTTGACCTTCGACAATCAGACATTGGTTTAAACTAGCAAAACCTAATCTAGCATAAAACAATGAAAACAATGGAAAGAAACCCTAACTTTAATGCTATAATAAACGATCAAACATAAGGCTCTGATATCGCTTGTTAGATATGTTGTTTCCTAACCTCATGAATTCTAGAACCTTAAGAACTCGTATAAAGAAAACAAACATGCCAAGGAACTAATTTTATCAATCTACTACAACAGAAAATAAATGTAGAAAATAGAGACAATGAATCTGATTACAACGAAAGAGTCATTGTCTCAAGCGTCATCCTTAATATCAAGATCCTGCAAAAGAAGAAGAAGCAGGCAAGATCTTCCGGAGGAGATAGGGTAATGGCGCTGAAAACTGTTATCAATGGGGAATGACGAGTTCTGTCAAGATTCCCTAATTCAATGGGGGCCAAAGTCAGATATAGTGGAGTCGTATCCATTATCAACCCATCGATGATAATGGATCGACAATAAAGGCTCTACATATCTAATCCACATCAAATAATCTGAAATCCAATAAATCAGAGTTAGATCACTTAACAAGTTTAGTTCATATTCACATATACAAATTACAAATAAATCCACGTAAATGAGATAAAATCCAACATATTATGTTGGTGCAATTTCCTTAGGTCAAGGTTACCAAGTTGACTAAGCTTGAGTCTTATGTTTGAGTTTTGATCTTTGACAATGTATGGAGATTGTAGGTGCAATCATTCGTTTGGGGAGATTGTTTAAGTTATTCCCCTCTGGTCAATGTTTGACCAATTTGATGTAAAGAAGAGTCAAGCAGGTTAAGGTTGATCAGATACTTGACTGAGAAGTCCAAACTAGAGATTAAGCAAAGACAAGTCTAACGGAGATGTTTGCAGATGATGAAATTCCAAGTGGGTCAGTATTGATCGGACACTTAGTGTTGGAAAGTCCTAGCGAGTGAAGCTAGACAGTTAGAAAGACCTAGTGAGTGAAGCTAGGCAGTTTAAAATTCCTGGTGAGTGAAGCTAGGTGATGGAAAGTCCTAGTGAGTAAAGCTAGGCAGGTGAGAAAATCCTGGTGAGTGAAGCCAGGTGAAAATCCTAGTAAGTGAAGGTAGGTGATGAAAAGCCCTAGTGAGTGAAGCTAGGCAGTGAGGAAGTCCTGGTGAGTTAAGCCAGACATGTAGAAATCCAAGCGGGACAAGGTTGATCGGGCATCTGGTGTTTGGAAGTCCAAATATGTTAAAGGATTGACCGGATACTTAGCACAAGGAGAAAAGTCCAAGTGGATCAAAGGTTTGACCGAACTCTTGGTGAAGAAGTCCCAGCAAGTCAAGGTTGACCAGATGCTAAGCAATGAGGAGTCCCAACAGGTCACGGTTGACCGGATATTGGGTAAAGAAACCCTAGACTTCGGTTTTGAAGTTAGGGTTTGGTAATAGACTAGTTTAGTCGATTATCGAAGTTTAATCGATTAAACAGTTTTCGTGAAGTGCACAGAGAGGTACCTAATCGATTAAACAGTTTTCATGAAGTGCACATAGAGGTGCCTAATTGATTAGAGTAATCGCTTAAGCCTGGTTTTCGCAAAGACAGAATGTGTGGTAAGCGAGTAAGCAGGGAGGCTTAGTTGCTTACGGAGTTCTCGCGATCAAACAGAAGGGTTCTTAATCGATTAAGAACACTTAAGTGATTAGAATAATCACTCAAGGTTGAAAATCTAGCTGTTGTGCACCCGATAAAAGGATTTCGCGTGCACTGTTTCGGTACTTCCTCTCCCGATCTCTCATAGGTTTTCTTCTGCATTGAGCTCACTGACACACCAGATCTTGGAGGCTTAAAGAAGAGTGTTGTTGCACTTCCAAGCAAATCAAGAGGTGTATTCAAGCAAGAAAGAGAAGCAAGCTAGTGTTTCTTGATTGTATCGTGCAAGATTCATATTGTATTAGCTTGTATCCTTCTCTTCTTGTATTTCCTTGTGTGTGAGCTTGTACGAGGCTTCTCTGCCTCCGGAGTGTTTCCGAGAAGGACGTATTTGATAATGGATGAGTGAGTGAGGGTCGGATTCTTGGATTAGTCACCTCTTCTTGAGGTGGATACTAAGTAAATTCATAGTGTTAACACTATAAGTGTACTTCAAATTTAATCCGCTGCAAAATCAAAATCATCGAAGCACGAAGAATTATTCATCCTCCTCTAGCTCTCAAAGAGGTCCCAACATATTATTCTAAATTTGTTTATAAACCAATATTTCTCTCTCCAAATAGTAATTTAATAATTATAATTTGACTATAATTTCCTTTAAATATAATCTTTATATATTATTTAAAGCGTATTGAAATTTAGTCATTTATTTTTACTTTATTGAATATTTGGAGTGAATTTGAATATAAAAAATAGTTTTGAAGATAAAATGAAACGTGAACACAGCAACAAAGCAAATAGGTAGATTGAATTTCATAGAATATGCAAAACAAACGAGCCGGAATAAGCGAAAATTAGATAAAGCCCGCCAAGAAAACCGCAAAACTAGATTGGTGTATTGGCTAAGTAAATTAAGTCGACCATATTGGTAGACAGAAAAATCAAATGTGCCAATCGAATAATTGAGCCATGATCCTGGCCAAAATGGTGAAGATGACCGATTGAGAACGATGACTCTCATATTGACTAAATGAATATTCCTCATGATCAACATGTCATAAAGAGTGTCAGTGTCAGATTAAGAAAAGGGCCTCAGCGTTGGTCCTTCAACGTTTAAGTCAGTACTCGATATGAGGAGAAAAAATGAATGGAACAATCGCAGTGGATGTGCAAATTATTTAGCGTCGTATGAGTGTACATGTGTCTATAAGTGAAGACCCCTTTTATAGATGCACTGTTTATATACGAATCTTAAAGCATTTTCAAAAAAGGACATGTCATAAAGATATTTTGATATTCTTTCCAAAATGGACCTGTAATTTCTGTTCATATCAGAGATGAAGCTTATAGTATACAGCTTACATGTCGAATGTCCTCTATTTCACCTGATACAAAATGCCAAATAGGTATCATGAGGGTGTTGGACTGAAGGACCCACTAAGTGTTTATCTGATAATCTGACCGAGCCTCTTGAGTACTCTGACAAACTATCATTTGGAGGTACCACCCGATCGGCCTAGAGAATTGTAATCGGAGACTCGACCTTCACTCAGTCTCTTTAACGAATTAGGGAGCTTGGATAGACGAAGTATCAAGTTGGTCCGATCGGACATGTGATCCGATCGGCTAGATCACTCTGCCGAGCTGGTTAATTGTGTTGTTTCTGCATCATAAATAAGACTGGCTCTATGGTATGTTGACTCGGCCCAAAGCTTTATTGAGGCAGTGTAAATTAGGGTCCAATCGGCCTTTCGGTCCAGCCGATTTAACGGTTCAGTCAGTTGTTTCTCGATCGAAGTGATCCGCTGTGTTGTCTTAAGAAGATTAACTTTTCCTTAACTATGATCACCATGTCATCCGACCTCCTTGACTTTGACCCGACTTAAGGGCCCTACCTAAATCGCCGCATCACAAGCCTTCCTCTCAAGTCTGGTCGAAGGAGGTTGCAAAGCTGACTGACTAGACTCTGGTGTTGTTTATGCTCCTTGTATTTCGATCGGACATTCATTTAGTGTGAACGACTATTATACTTAGCCGCTAATGTTTATGAGTTTTACTATTTCCTGACTGTACCATCGATCGGCTCAACCTGACATAAAACTTAGTTGCTACTTCTTCACGCATCCTTTGTATCCCGACCTCACATTTATTTTTTACCATAGCTCGGCTTAAGTTGACATCACCCTAGCACCTTGGGAACCGAGCAAATCCCTTATCATTAATACGCAACATGTTGAGCATGATTTTTTATCACAAGCCTACTGATTACCTCCCATCCCTCATAAATTCCCCCCGTTATTTGCTACCACGTGTCACATGCTTGTGCCGCAGAATATTCGATGTGGCGAGCGACTGATGCGATTTAATGTGACAATTGCTTGTTCAAATTCAACTACCCAGATCGAATCTCGGCTTTCTAGGCTTTTGATCAAACAACTCTCCAATAGTTAGTTCCATTAGGGTTTTTAAGGTTCTCTGCAAACGATGCTATCTCATTGTTTTCACGATTCTTCTCCACTTTCTCCTTCTTCGCTCTCTTGCTCTCTGCTCCCCGTCGTTGGCTCTCTTTTAAGCTCTAACTTCCCTTGTACTTTTGCTTTTTCCCACCCTCCAATCCATTTTTCATTTTCTTCCATGGCCTCGGGTCCACCCGCTGCTGTCCACAGACTCTGGTACACCTTCGTCGCCTCTGATTTTAATGGTGATAAGGTGGACGAAATGCACCGCTCCTATTATATTCCCCTTGTCCACTAAATTGTGACCCCTTCTGGTTAGACTGAGGGTTGATTATAGAGTATTATATTGGATGTAATTATTCATTTTCTACTTATCGTTATGCTATTATATCCTCACGACCATTATCTCTCATTTATGGTTAAGAGAGTCATTAGTGATCGTTGGTATATCTTATCGACCATTGTCTCCCATTCGTGGTTGAGAGGGTTGTTAACAACCGTTAGTATATCTTGACGACCATTGTCTCCAATTCGTGGGTGAGAAAGTCGATAGTAACCGTTGGTATATCTTATTGGCAAGTTCGAATTGATTGTCACGTATGAACTCCAAATTAATTAATCTTGAAAACCCTTAACTACTCCAGATTGTTGTAGTAATAAGCCAAGGTCGAATATCTCAAGGAAACTAGTAGACGAATATTTGTTTAAAACTTAGGATTGTTTTTGGAGTTTTCTTAATAGATGCCAAAATGATAACATTCTTCTCTAAGCCAAGTTCTGAAATTAATTACACCTAACAGATCCTATGAAATTACTGCAACGAACACAAAGATTGAAACCTAATTACACTAACAGCAACTACTGGAATTACTGCGTCAAGATAAAAACAAAACTAAGTCCATTAAAGAATTCTGCTGGAAATTTCTATATCAAAGAACAGTAATCAAAGTTGTAGCAACTACAAAACCAGGAACTATTTAAACTCAACAAAATCTACTGAAATGATTGAATTGAAAACAAAGATTGTAAACTACTTTCATTAAAAGAAACTTGCTGGAAATTCTGCAGCAAAGAACAATAATGAAATCTGCAGCAAATATAAAATCAGCAACTCATTACACTAAACAGATTCTACGAATTACTGCAACAAATTCAAAGATTGAAAACTGATTACACTATCAGAAACTTGATGGTATTTATGCATTACGGAACAGGGATTGAAAGCAAAATTCTAGAAAGAAATTAATCTATGCACTAAACTGTGCTACAAACAAGTTCTAGATCTAACTAAAAACAGTAAGGAAATGCAGGATTAAAACTAAACCAATTCCAATCACAACCAATTCTTGAATCACAACTCTTGTCGTCACACAAGAGTCCTCAATTGAAACCTCAAATGCGAAATCCAGAAAAGCAGAAAAGGGAACGCAGCTGATCTGAGTTCAGATATGAAACACGCTGATCTTAGCCAAAGAAACCTCTCTGGAAGAACACAAGTTCAGATCTGTGCGGAATTGTCGAAACCTGGATCTGCGATTCGATTCTGTGCTCAGCAATGGCTTGCTGATGGGTTGTTGATGGCGGCTGGATTCAAGTCAAGAACCACCAGAGAGACCTCTCTGATGATTCCTGAAGATGGCTGATGAACTCCTGTTGTCAACACCGTTCTAACAGGGGCGGAGAATGAAGAATCGAATCCCAGCAAAGCTTGTCGTCGAGACCTCTTTGGCAAACCTCCAGCTTCAGGAAATTAGGTCAGCAGCTTCCTTGCATCTTCCTCTATGGATCTGGAACTCAAGATGAGATTATCACTGGAATCGGGAGCATGCGCGTGCGCTCACGGAGAGGAAATCGCAGTTGGCACGATGAACAGTAGGCGCAGCCATTGTTCATCCGCGATTCTTTTGGTTTTTATACCAAGGTTTGAACCGGGATTTGCATTCAGTTTAGGGCTTAGTTTAGGAGGAAAATTAGGGATTTGATGAGAAGGTTTGACATGGGTTAGCTCAAGAGGAAAGCTCCATTTAATGGATCGGGCCCAATCCAAATTCTTGTAGTCCAATGAGCCTATTCCTTCAAAACAAATAAAGTGCCATTATTAGATAGGATTCCACAAGAAATATATAGAAAATGTAACAAGCCTCTAAATAATTCTCAACTCATAAGATATAAGATAAAACAAGAATTAATCATATGAAAAGATGCAAAATACTCAATTCAAGAGCCCAATTATGCACAAAAAAATACTAGATATCACTTATCGACTATTGTTTCCCATCCGTGGTTGAGAGAGTCGTCAGCGCTCATGATACATACGACTGCCCATTAGACTCAGATAGTGGTAGTGTGATTTTGCCCGCAGTCAGTAGCTGAGGAGCTAGATAGCAACCTCACCCTGTCTGCCCACTAGATTATATAGTGGTAGCATGAGTTTGCCCGTAGACAGTGACCCTGACTATCCACTAGACCAGATAGCGGTAGCATGAGTTTGCGCACAGTTAAGATTTGATATATGTTTGCTATATGCTTATTATGTGATGAGTTTATGCAAGTCATTTTATATGTACAGTATGTACTCTCGATTTATTAGCTATACTTAGTGGAGCAGGTCAGTGAAGGGTTACATTGTTGGCTATGTTTTGTTCAGTAGATGATTTCATGTCAGTACTCTTTTACTTTTATAGCAAGTTTTATTACTTGAAACTACATCCTTTGATCTCCTTATAGTAGTATCATGCACTATCTTCTTATACCCACTGAGTATTTTATACTCACAACCCTTTGTTTTCCTCTATTTCCAGGTTAGCAAGTAAAGGATGTTAGCAAGTATATGAATATACATGTAATCAGACCCACTTGAGTTGGATTCATCTTGTGCGAGTCATTTGATTTATTTTTTCCGCTATCTTTATTTATGATTGTATTTCCTAGTCGAATCTTTGAGTTTCATTATAATAGTTTAATTATTTAGTTTAGTATGATTACATGTATATGCATACATATACGCATTAGTTGTTATGAGTTGTGATTTTTATATTGCATTGGAGTTTGTATTGGCTTGAATTTGTTTGATATCGATTATTTCCTTATTGTCACTAGGGGGTTCCGTCTGGTTTGACGGACAAGTATACTCGCAGGGCATGACAACTAGGGCCGAACGGGCGCTCAGCTTAGAGAGAGACAAAAACCATGATCAAGTCGTTCAGCTCAAGAAGCTGGTGAAACAAGCCTCCAATTATGAGTTACGCATCCACTTGGCCAACACCAGAATGTTCAGGGTCATTGAAGACTTGAATATTAAAAATAAGAAGCTCGAGTTTTGGCCAAAAAGCTAGAGGAGACTGAGGTGACTCTTGTTACTGAATAGGTTGGCCAAACGGTCAAACAAGTTATATAGGAGCTTTAGCTTGGAGAGCATCAATGGGTCCTTGCTGAGAAGAACGTCGAGATGGAAGCTCTCAAAGTTGAGCTAGAAGCTTCAAAGGCCGAATTTTCCAAGTATAAGGAAGGAGAGCCTGATCAGCTAGAAGCATTCAGAGTCACTATTTATGCTCCAAAGATTTCAACCAAATGCTAGCCGATCGGACCAACAAAATGTTCGGCTATGGTGCAGACAGGGTCATTAAGCAGCTGAGGGAGGGAGGCTATCTGACTACTGAGGTTCCTCGAAACTTCATCAAGGGCCAAAAGATTTCGAGGACATTCTGCTGGACGCCTTCCCTGATTTTACTTAATGTAGAAAAAATATTTTCTCTTGCCAACCTGACTGTATTGGCTTTGCGCAGGCTCCTCAGAAACTTTAGCTGTGTCCTTGTGTATATGGTCTTTATGAATTAGAAAACTTTCTCGCCTTGAGCTTTCTCTGTTTCTTATATTTCCCTTTACTTAACTCAACCTTCTTCCTTTGAACTTCCACACACTTAGTATTCGAACATTCATCTACTCAAATGACAGACACTTAGACTTTCTGAGAGACTTTGAATGAATAACATCACGCTTAAAGTGTCTGGGCAAATCAAGGATCACTTGTTATGCATATCCATGATGTATGTGTGAGAGTAGTCCAACTTATAACTCGATCGGACGGCTCGAGAGTATGAGATTCAGTCGTGAGAGCATGCTCACTTATAACTCGGCCGAACGGCATAAGAGTCTGAGATTTAGTCGTGAGAGCAAACTCACTTATAAATTGGTTGAATGACTCGAGAGTCTGAGACTTAGTTGTGACAGCACGCTAACTTATAACTCGGTCGAACGACTCGAGAGTCTGGGACCTAGTCATGAGAGCACACTAACTTATAACTCGGCTGAATTACACGAGAATCTGGGACTTGGCCGTGAGAGCATACTCACTTATAACTCGGCTGAACAGTACAAGAGTCTGGGACTTGGTCATGAGAGCAAGCTCACTTATAACTTGGTCGAGGAGCTTGAGAGTCTGGGACTTGGTCGTGAGAGCAAGTTAACTTATAACTTGGCCGAGGAGCTCAAGAGTCTGGGACTTGGTCGTGAGAGCAAGTTAACTTATAACTTGGTCGAGGAGCTCGAGAGTCTGTGACTTGGTCGTGAGAGCAAGTTAACTTATAACTTGGCCGAGGAGCTCGAGAGTCTGGGACTTGGCCATGAGAGCAAATTAACTTATAACTCAGCCGAGTGGCTCGAGAGTCTAGGACTTGGTTGTGAGAGTACGCTCACATATAACTCGTCCAAACGACACGAAAGTTTGGGACTTGGTCGTCAGAGTACGCTCACATATAACTTGGTCAAATAGCACAAGAGTCTGAGACTTGGTCATGAGAGCAAGCTTACTTATCACTCGATAGAGCAGCTGGAGAGTCTAGGACTTGGTCGTGAGAGCAAGATCACTTATAACTCATCTGATCGACTCGAGAGTCTAGGACTTGGTCCTAAGAGCACACTCACTTATAACTTGACCGAACGACTGTGAGTTTGAGACTTGGTTGTGAGAGCACACTCATTTATAACTCGGTCAAACGACACGAGTCTGAGACTTGGTCATGAGAGCACGCTCACTTATAACTTGGCCGAATGACATGAGAGTCTAGGACTTGGTCGTGAGAGCACACTCATTTATAACTCAGCCAAATTGCACGAGAGTCTAAGACTTGGTCATGAGAGCACAATCACTTATAACTCGGCCGAACGACATGAGAGTCTGGGACTTAGTCATGAGATCAAACTCACTTATATCTTGGTCAAACGACTCAAGAGTTTGGGACTTGGTCATGAGAGCAAGCTCACATATAACTCGATCGAGTGGCTCAAGAGTCTGGAATTTAATCGTGAGTGCACACTCACTTATGACTCTATCGAACGACACGAGAGTCTAGGACTTGGTTGTGAGAGCATGCTCACTTATAACTCGGATGAAAGGGACGAGAGTCTGAGACTTGGTCGTGAGAGCAAGCTCACTTATAACTTGGGCAAGCAGCTCGAGAGTCTGGAACTTAGTCATGAGAGCACGCTCACTTATAACTCAGTTGAACGGTACAAAAGTCTGGGACTTTGTCACGAAAGCTAGCTTACTTATAACTCGACCGAACGACTCGAGAGTCTAAGACTTAGTCTTCTTAGCTTGAATTTGTCTGCATTCATTAAGTATAAACTTTCAACATAATACCTCGGGTTTTTACATACACACCATTACGACCGATAGGGTTGTAGATGATTCACACTCTATGACCTATTCAAACTTTTCCTTTCCACGTCTTGAAGATAATAAGAACCCGAGACAAGATTTTGTATCACCTGATAGGGTCCGCCCCACTATGGCTCCAACTTGTTTACATCATTGACCGGCTTGATCCTCTTCTAGACTAAGTCACCAACCCGCTAGGGAGAACTGTTGACCATTGGTGCTTTTCCTTTACAGATGTCTCGCCGGACACGCTTTCGGAAGACGATCCTGAGTCTTCTCTACTCGGCCTATGTCATCAAGGGGTGTTCGGAACAGCGTCCTGTGATATGCAATTGGTGATCGCGACACCGGCAGTAGGCTGGTCGGTGGCACAGGTGCTTGGGGGAAAGTGCCCGACAGAGGGTGGTTCGGTTGGAACTTAGTCAAACCCTCTACTTAGGTCCCATGTTCAGCATGCTGGCCGATCATGGATATAGCAGGGTCGTTCAGCAAATACACTCGGCTGCTGCTTGTCATTGTTGCACCATTTTAGTCGCACGAGCTTCTATCAGCATCTCCAGTTCTTCTTACGTCAAGGTTAATATAGTGAGTCGTCTAGTGTTATCCATCTTCACGTCTCGGATGCAGGTGAAGTTCCCATAGACGACAAATATGATCATGTCCAAAACGATGAAGGTGGTTGGCTGGGAATGATGGCTTTGATGTTAACCAAACAAGAGGTGGCTGGCTAGGAATGATGGCTTTGATGTTGACCAAACGAAGACTCATCACAGTCTTGCATGTCACAAAGAGTGTTAGTGTCGGGCCAAAGAAGGGTTCCTCGACGTTGACCTTTTGAAGCTCAAGTCAGTGCTCGATATGAGAAGAAAAAATGAATGAAACAATAGCAGTGGATGTGCAAACTATTTAGCATCGTATAAGCGTACCTGCACTTGTAAGTGAAGACCTCTTTTTATAGTGACACTATTTATGCATGAATTCCAAAGCATTGCTAAAAAAAGACAGATTATAAAGATGATCTGACACTCTTTCCAAAATGAACCCGCAATTTCTGTGCATATCAGAGTGGAATCTTCTAGTATACAGCTTATCTGTCGAATATCCTTTGTTCCACGTGGCATAAAATGCCAAAAAGGTATCATGAGGCCATTGGGCTGAAGAGCCCACTAAGTGTTTATCTGATAACTTGACCGAGCCTCTCAAGTACCTTGATCGGCTAACATTTGGAGATACCACTCGATCGGCCTAGAGAATTGTAATCGGAGACTCGACCTCCTTAACGAATTAGGGAGTTCGAGTAGACTGAGTGTTCAGCTGATCCGATCGAACGTGTGATCCAATCAGTTAGATCACTCTGCCAAATTGGTTAATTGTGTTGTTTCTGCCTCATGAATAAGACTAACTCTATAGTATGTTGACTCGGCTCAAAGTTTTATGAAGGCAGTGTAAATCAGAATCCGATCGGCCCTTCGGTCCAGTCGACTGTTTCTCAATCGAAGTGATTAGCTGCACTGTCTTAAGAAGATTGATTTTTATAATTATCATGTCATCCGACTTCCATGACTTTGACATGACTTAGAGGCCTACCTCAATTGCCACATAAGCCAAATGACTTAGGTATATTGATAACTCCAAACATATAAAATGAATTATTCTACTAATTAAATCATTTCATATTTTTCATGAATGCCATTAAAAAGGATTAAAAAAAAAAAAAGATGATTATTCCTATTCTCCTTTCATTCCTCTTAATTTGTTGAATGCCTCCGAAATTTAGGGAGACCCTTTTTTTTTGTACTCATGCCATCAAAAGGCGCGACGAAATTGATTAGCTTCTGTTTCAATGGTTTATCTTCATTCAATGTAATTAGTAGCAAGCGTTCTACAAATGGCCATTTCATCTAGGACTTACTAAACTGCACTTTAACCACTTGCATTTCAGCTTCTTGATTAAAGGCATCTTCAGCATCGTCTCATACTTTATTCAGCCTGGAGTAGATAAACTTTATTAACAACTTATTTTGTCAGAACAAAAGAAAAAAAAAGGAAATATGTTCCATATGAACCTTTGCCATCTCACAGACCATGATTGAGTTTATTTTTTGTATCGTGGTATGTATTCTATTCGATAACAAATGTAACCACAAGATCAGTAATCCACAGATTTCAAATGAAAATAAAATCTAAAAGAGAGAAAAATGTCCACGAGCAAAAGCTATTATTTGACGGTCTCTTTTAGAAATGGAATAAGGTGTTGGTGAGAATCACATAAACCATATTAAGTGACAACCAGACACGTATTTGTTCTACAGACAAGTATTAAGACTTTTCAAAAGGCAGGAAAAACAGTGGCACACTGATAGTTTTGCTGTTTCCACAAGGTCTCAAAAGCATCGAACGTGAGCAATGAACGTGAACAATCGTGCTGTTAAGACATGAACCTCAAGGCAGCTTTGATTACTGTAAACAAACAGTGATTATAAGAATGCAATGGAAGAGTAGGGGAATTACTTGATGAATTTGTTTGTCGAAGTAACAAATCATGGAGTTCATATTGAAGAAATGAAAAAGTAGATACCTTGCTGGCGATGTTGCTGGAGAGCCAATCAAGCCCTTCATACAACCCTTCACCGGATGTAGCACACGTACTTTGTATGTACCTAGAAAAGAAAAAAAATCTGTGTTCTCATTCTCCAAAAATTTATCTAGCAATTTCATAAACTTTAATGTAGGATACTTTGCACAATCTGGAAGTTAGAGGTTGAGCAAGCAATGGAACTGACAGTAGGGAAATCGATGTAGCGACTAAATTTTACAGTAGGATATACTTTGCATAATCTGGAAATTTGAGGTTGAAGAACAGAAGAGACTGGCAATAGTAGCAACTTCTTAAACTTTAAAGTAGGATCTTTTGCATAGTTTGGAAGTTAGAAGTTGAAGAACCAAAGAAACTGACAATAGGGGAATAAACGTAGGAACTTCTTACACTTTACAGTAAGATACTTGCATAATCTGGAAGTTGGAGGTTAAAGAATCAAGAAACTGACAATAGGGCATTAATTTCATTAGGAATGTAGGTTGGACTTCAACTGACTTCAGACCTACGAGGGAAACATTAATAAAAATAAAAAGCAGAAAACCTAGCCTGTTTGTCCTAAACTAGCAAAACTCATCTCAGCAAACTATATTGGGTCTCTCTTTGTGAACTTTTCTAAACTTCAGGAGACTGTGTTTCCTTGTATTTCTTTCCTAGACACAACACAGTTTAATTATTTCTTCAAGAAAAGAAAGATAAAGGCCAATAGCAATTGTAAACTAATCTTCTATTTCAATTACCAATAGGAGTTTTCTTAAACTCTCGAGACTGTTTTCCTCTTATTACATTTCTAGCCAAATATGGATCAACATTTATTCAAGGAAATAAGGGCCAGAAATTAATAACAATTCATAAACTAATCTTCTATGCCAATTTATGTGTTCCTTTTTTTTCCTTTTCTAGACGATGATAATTAAATTTATTTAAATATAGATGATGATATAATAATAGGAGATAGAGCTCAATGACGTAAAAGGATTCATAAAGCCAACCCCACTTAGCGGGAAAAGGCTTGGTTGTTGTTGTTGTTGTTGTGTAGACACAATAATGATCAATATTTATTCAAGAAAAGATAGCACAATGACCAATAATATAAAAACTGATCTCCTATTCTGATTACCAATCTGGGTTCCAGGAGAGGATGCAGATTTCAACCCAATTTTCTTGATATTGAAGAGAAAATAACCCAACCTTTTAAACTTGAACAGCAAACCCTCTAAAGAAGATAATAATATGCATCTACCTTAGCCATATTTAATGTGACAAATCAATTCTATGATTGCTATTATTTTTTATTAGCTTCTAAGCTCAATGACGTAAAAGGATCCATATAGCCGACCCCACCTAATAGGATAAGGCTTGGTTGTTATTGTTCTGATAGTTTAGCATAGAATCCAAAAATTAATTGCCAAGCAACAGATAGCAGTTACCTGCTATAGTAGATAATCAAACGAAAACAGATATTGCAAGTATATCTTACCAGTGACGCTGACGGAGAGAATGGAGGCCAAGCTTATCAGTTATTTCAGCAGCATTCATTGCATTTGGAAGGTCTTGTTTGTTAGCAAACACAAGCAAGACAGCATCCCTTAACTCATCCTATCAATATAGAATTACATGAAATTAGATTAAAAAAATAGTTGTGAGTAGGCATTTATGCATGTTTACAATAGAAATAAAGAGAACTGAAGAACTTTCCATTTCATGCTAACTAAATCAGGAAAGGCATAAGTAGAACATTTAACTGCAGCAAATTTTCTGTCTTGTTAACAATTTACCTTAATTACTGGTGGAATATCCTAGATCCATATATAGAATACACAATTTTTTTTCTAAAAACAAGATAGAAAATAGAAATGATACTACAACCATTATTACTCAACTATCCAAGGAAATTTACTTTGATTCTCCAGAATATATTATGTAGAAACAGAGTCAACTCTGAAAATCAAAGCAAGAATATATTACTAAAACATGTACCTCATTAAGCATTCTGTGGAGTTCATCTCTTGCCTCAACAACACGATCTCGGTCATTGCTATCAACAACAAAAATAAGTCCTTGTGTGTTCTGGAAGTAATGCCTCCAGAGAGGTCTGATCTGTTGTTTACCAGAACATGATTTAGAAACAGGTAAACAAGGTGACTATTAACAGATAAATCCTAATTAGAGAATCAAGTCAGCTATACATGTCAGGATCATAACATTTGTAGTGATAGTTTCTGTGATACCACCTTAGATATTAAATTCCCATGTTTCATTATCCCATCAACCTCTGGAATTCTCGTGAAACAATTGTCACCAAAAAACAACTTTTCCAGAGTGACGGAGTTGTTTAGATAAGAGAAATACTGGCTAACCAGAATGGAGTGGTACCTTGTCCTGACCACCAACATCCCATACAGTGAAACTGATGTTTTTGTACTCAACAGTCTCCACATTGAATCCTGCATTAAGACACATCTCACTTAACAAACACATAAGCATAAATCATGCACTCAAACAATCAAAAAACCACGAAGACCTTCAAATAATCTAAAAGGACAGCCCGGTGCACGAAGCTCCCGCCATGCGGGATCCCGGGGAAGGATCCATTGTACGCAGCCTTACCCTGCTTTTTTTTTGCAAGAGGTTGTTTCCAGGATTTGAACCCGTAACCTTTTAATCACATGGCAACAACTTTACCGTTGCGCCAAGGCTCCCAAATAATCTACAATAACTAAATGTAAATATTCAAATAATCTATAATAACTAAATGTAAATGTTCAAATAATCTACAATAACCAAATGAAAATGCCATATGGTGATAAGCTGCACGTAATTATCCATGTTTTGAATATCCATAAACTGCATTTTAAATCAATATAATTGTCATCAAAAGGAGCAATCATTAACTTAGCAAACAGAAAGTCACTGTATAACTGTTAATTTTAAATGAAAAAAAAAGATTTATTTAAAAATGCTGTTGGGTATTTATCAAGTTTTCTTTCAGAAGCAAGTGATCATTCATCTACATCTCAAGTTCTGTGAATAGCTGGGACATCAAGGAAGATCCAAAAATGAATTATTGGAGATTCTTCAATCCATTTGAAGAAAGGATCCCAAAGAATTGATCTTTCTTTTTGGTTGTTAAATCTTTGTTTGTTTGATCAATGTGGAAAATTCCAAATTCTCTCTTTTTTTTAATGGAATTAAAATGATCTATGGATTAATGATAAGATCTTTCAATTGTCTAAGATCTCTCTCTTACTCTAGCAAAAACAGATCCTATGGAAGCATATTAAAGATTTGATTTGACAATACATTCTGTAGCTCGCTAAAAACCAGTTGCAATAATTTTATCTCTTGTTAATTTCATGTATTTGGTTATATTTTGAATATGGATCTGAGTGCTGTAATAGGTTGATTGTGTTACATTAATATTATTAAATTGATTTACATGGCTGATCTACAGAAGTTGTTTCAGTTGTTCATGATGTGTATTCTTTATCCTCTTGTTCTCCATGATCCTAGCTACATGATATCAATCAATGACGTTCACAAGTTACAAACCTTAATCAAATATTTGAAAACCACTGATTCATTAGAAGAAAGAATGCATGAATACGACCTAAATAACTGCAGAAAAGATATTAGGTAAAACAAACCTCGTTCCCAAGCAAATGTAGCAACCATCACCGGAATTAAAAATGGGGAAAAAAAAACAGTAATGCTCACCGATCGTTGGAATGGTGGTGACAATCTCGCCGAGCTTGAGCTTGTAAAGGATCGTCGTTTTACCAGCAGCATCAAGCCCGACCATCAGAATTCTCATCTCCTTCTTAGCAAACAGGCGGCTAAAAAGCTTTGCGAAAGTGAGCCCCATAGCTCCTTCAGCTATCACGAGCAAAACACGAACTTAATTAAACCTAAAGCAATCACGATTACAACACACGGATCAAAGATCTAGCAAAAAAGGCAGCAGATCTGAAACAGAAACACGCATGGCGTTGTATTTAACACGAACAATTAAAAATAAAAGACCAAGACAAGGAGAAGGCTTCAGAGTTAAAGATCTACATGAAGACAATTCCGATCCGAGCAACGACGCGAGAAAAGAAAGATTAATCTACGTTTTAGAATGACGGAAGCAGATCGGGCATCTCGTGATCTAAAAACTATCATGAAAATACGGGATCAGGATCACCTGGGGATCACGGGAGGCGTGTAGGACGGAGGAAGCGGGTAGATGGAAGGAGATAAGAACCTGAGAGCCGAGGTCTTCGCTTCTTCCGATCCGCTTGGAGAATGAAAAAAATGCGGTGATGAAAGCGAATTTATTTGGGTCACTAACCGATATAAAAGCAACTCTGATCAAAATAACGGTAAGGATGTAGCAGGTTGGCGTAACTGTCCGATATAACTGCGTTATAACGGAGGTAAAACGCAGTGTTGCTATAATTGGTCCTGGCGATGGCAATCGAATTTTCTAAGAATATTCACTCCGATGCATCGCTCATTTTTCTCCCTTTCAATCCACAAAACCCTAGCCAGATTTCATGTCTTCGTCTCTGAGGTAGCATATCCGAGTTCAAATATTGTGACTGCTATCTTATCAGTTTAATGTACTAGATGGCAACGGACTATCAGCTGCTGCTTCAGAAAAAACAGGTCAGATCTTTGTTGTTTTACGCCTTCCCTTTTGTTTGATCAACAAATGGCAAATATTTTAGTTTTTATTCCATTTTCAAGAAAAACTACATCAAGACCTCCCCTTTGCTACTAGTCACTACAAGTTGCAATTTTTTTTAATGATTTGGTGAGAAAGAAGAGGTATATCTGTTTGTTGATTGTGCTGGAAGGTCCTATCGAAGTATCGAGTAAATCTTTGATCTTTCAACGATTATGTTGTTCATCAAACGAAATATGCAATTCTGTTTTTTTTTTCTGGAATGTGGATCGTTACACTTGGGAAAAGATTCTTTAGGTTGAAGTTAGTAGCCTTTGGAGTAGTGTATCTTGTTTCTTCGTAATATCTAGCAAACATTTTCTGATCAGGCGTTTCTTACTCGCTTCTAAATTAGCATATAAAGTATATATCCGTCTAATATCATATGTGTAGTGTGCCTTGAAAGTTTGATGACTATAGTTTAGATTGTATTGTTGGTTGCCAATCTCTTTAAGTGGATACGTTTCAAGAAATAGTCTATCTGGCATTTCTGTTTGCCTTGTTGCTGGTGACTTGTCATTAGAGTGAACAGGTGAGTTTCATCACAGTGAGCAAGTTTCCTTAGGATGTAAAGGAACTGTTTTAGGACCAAACCAGTGTGCTCTCCGACTACAGTATTGTTTTACTTTGATTATGAGGATATAATTTAGGGAGATCTTAGACTGGCCCATGAAGCTTCAAAAAAGAAAACAATCTCAATTTGACCTTTGAAGTTTCAAATCCCTGAAACTATCAAAAGCCAATTTGCCTAAATACCTCCTAGAAGATAATGATGTTCGACCCTCTTTAAAATCTAAATGAAAATGCCCACTTGTCTTCTAGAGGGTGTGAATTCAAGGTAGGATCCTCTTTTTTCCCTTTGCCACTTAATTGAAATCTGGGCAGGACTAAAATCATATTGACTGATCTTTCCTATGATTCCTGATTTGCTGATAAACTAACACCCTACTAAGGAACCCCAAAGAAATTTTAATTTTCAGGATTTGTTTTATAGAAATAGAAAATGGGTGAAGAAATGTTGCCCGGAAGGAACCATCTAATTTGATTTGCATTTTAAAAAAAATAAATCAAGTTCTCTAATTTTTTTTTAACTCTTGATAACTATTTTTGTACAATTTTCTATCTGAAAGTTTTCATGAGACTAACTTGTCAACCTAGTCATCTTCACATCTATGGATCGAACTAGCAAGTTTACTGATTCAATGATTTTGTAGTTTAATTGGTTTGCTCAATAATATCATAAATGTAATTTATATTTTTATGAATATCTACTATTTAATATAAGTTTAAAAAATAATAAAATTAAATAAATAATTCTAAAATATGAAAAACTCATAGATAATAAAATATATCAAACGTATGTATAAACTTCTATATACACAATTAACTGTTCTAGGAGTTCTTGATCTCGTGTTAGACAGTTGCAAGAAATGAATCCCGACCCTGCACCAATTTAAATTTGTAAACACAGGTTTTTCATATTTCTGTTTTTTTATCTGGTTTTTATCAGTTTCTCAGCTTTGGGTTCTATATACCAAACTGAATCAGATCAACCTCCAATTGAACTGGCCTATCTGGTTCCATTTAAAACTACTGCTTATCGCTGACTCATACACATTTGATAACTCTAGGGACCAAATTGAGGCATGTTATTTAGGAAGACAAATTGATATTTCCTTATTTGAAATTATAGGGGGCAGACAAGAACTTTTCTTATAGCATATACATAAATCCTTTTTGATCAATAAGGAGATATGTTGGAACCTCTTCCTACTTAATTTTTCTATCAGTTTTCATATGTGACTGGCGTGATATATCACATATCCTATATAACATTAAATGCTGCTCATAAAGTGTTTTAGCATTTTTTTTATCTTTATATCAAGACATTTCAGCATCGGATAATAGATCATAACATTTCTAATTAAATTTGAGTAAAAATTTTACCAAGTAATGGTATTTATTGGATACTAAGTAGCCTGCTGTACATTGTATTTATTATATAATAGTTTCTTTTTAACAATCAGTTCTCTATTTAATAAGTCTAATAGTAGAATTTGGTTCCGGAGACTTGTTGCAAGCATAGTAGTTGTTTTCATTTGCATCTCATGTATGCCTCAGCATGGTAGGATGTACTGCCAACCTTTGCCAAATTATGAGTTTTTGGATTTCAATATTGTAACAGTTTCTTAGTGCATTCGGCAACAAATTCCTATCCAGTACTGCTGGTTATTTTGCATTCAAGTTTTATGTATTATATTCAGCTATCCTTCTACTGTGATCTGACTGGTATATTGCTGGGTTTCTAGATCAAAGAATCTGCCTCCTGATAAGAGAGAAGCAACAGAGAATGGACCATATTACCTCATTGCCATATGAATTTGATATCTGCCATAGCTCTATTCCATTCCAAATGCTTCGATGTCCAGAAAAGATCCACAGATCATGTAAAGGTGATACAGCAGAAACTCTCAATTGTACAAGCTACAGCTGCTCCCATGAACATGGGGCTTGAGAAAATTTCCTCGTCTGAATTCACTCCAAAGTAATCCATGCTGCAAACCCAGAAAGGTTATGATCATTGGTGGTCATGGTTACTACCCTTCGCCACTCAAATAAGGTTGAGCTTGCTATAGTTGATGATCCTATCCGAAAGCATGAAGTTAGAAAGTAGGGATGTGGCGGCTCTGTTGACTGGATAAAGACTTCGCTCCTCTGTGCAATGCAAATTAAATCAGGGAAGGGGTCCTTGGCGTTTGCCCTTCGACGTTCAAGTTTGAAACAGAAGTGAGAATAAAAATCGAAAATAATAGGGATAGATAAATCTTACTTTCTTCATACTTAGTATATTTTTTTATACCTTTCTTAGTGACCTTCCATCTTCCATATTAATTATCGAGAGAAAGCATCTTTGTCTTGGCTTGTTACATTCATGGAATTAGTATTAATCATTGGCAAAAGACTATTCTGTCTTGGCTTCGTTTTATTCAATGTTAGATGGAATGTTTTCTTTTATTTTTTCTTCTCCTTATTAAGTATTTCAGCTTTTTCCTCTTTTATTATTTTATCGGTTCGTTATTAATACGTGCAATGTCATATCCCAAGCCATACCCTGAGCCGAACGGGTGGTCCGCTCGACCCGCTCTCTTGTTGACTCGATTGACCAGACATTGATTCATCTAGACTGTTGATCGGACAGTGGTTCCTCCGATCGGTCGATGTAGTCACTTCCCTCTTAGGTCATGTAAACAAGTCTTGCTTAAGCCCTAGTGTTGATCGTCTTGATTTTGACCTACACCGTGACAATTGACCTGTGCTGAGTAGAATCCTCTTTATCGTCGCATCACAAGCTTCCCCCTCAAGTTTAGTTGAAGGAGGCTGCAAGTTTGGCTGATTGGACAGGTGGTGTCCTAGGTGATTTCCACGTCCAATTGAACTGTGCTCGATCCTTAATCGCCGATCGACTCATAAGCCAACGTCGCTTGGCTTCATTTTGTCGTTGCCAGGTTCAACCCTGTGACGTGTTCTTTGTGTCGATCGAGACGATGAATAGCAACACTTGGCAAATTTTCGTCCTTTCCTTGCGCTTCCTTGGGCAAGCATAATCTCGGTTGACATCATCCAGATTTCTCGAATACTGTGTAAATTTCTGATAATTATGGTCAAGCACACGACCATATCTTTTATTTAAGTGCCTTAAATATTGTCTGATGACCGAGGGACACGTGTCCCACACTGTCGCCGCATGCTCGATGTGACAGGCGGATATCCGCTTGCGGCACGACGTGCGTCTTTTCAAATTCAACGGTTGGATCTGCTTCTAGGTTCTCGTAATTCTGGATCGGACGATTGAGGTTGATCGGCGACAAGGTTTATAAGCCTTGCGTGTGTTGTTGTCTTCTACTTCTGCCTTCGTCTTCGAACTTTTCCGTTGTGACGTTCTGCTTTCTTCCTCAGATCTTTCTTGTAAGCTTCCCCTCCCTCACTCGAATCTTTTCGTTGTTCTTAGCATCTTCTCTTTCAATCAAACTGGTTCATTGTTTCTCATCGACCTTTGTTTTCGATGGCAAGCTCCTCATAATCTCCCGTCTCTGTTCCTGGGCTCTGGTACACGTCCATCGAGTCCAAGTTTGACGGAGTTGATGTTGAGAGTTTGAGAATTGCTTTTACAATTCCATCTGATTATCAAATCGATCTTCCTTCGGCTTTCGACCGCCCAAATGAATCGCTTCCGGATTTTGTATGTTCTTTAGGGACCAATTTACCGCCGGTCTGTGGTTCCCTGTCCACCCCTTCTTTTCCACAGTTTGTAAATATTTTTGTATTTCTCTTCACCAATTAGTCCCGAACTCCTTTAGGTTACTGTGCGGGGTCGTCGTCCTTTTCCGCCTACATGACATTCAATTAACCCTTCGGCTCTTCCACTACTTCTACTATCCTAAATTATCCGAGCCGACGACCTTCCTATTCCAAGTCCAAGTGGGCTTGGTCTTCTTCGATAAGATGTCGTCCTCCAATAAACATTGGAAGGACTACTATTTTTTCGTTTGCTTTCCCAAACGGCCAGATTTCTCGACCGGCTGGCAACTGGAAGTGGCGCACCCGTCGGAACTCAATAAGTACAAGAGCCGATCGGATTACCTCCATGCAGCTTCACACTTGGCCGGCCAAAAGTACCACATCCACAAGTTGTCGCATGAGAGAGCCCTCTATGTGTTCGGCTTGAGCTCGATCCGCACGAAACTTCCGTCCAGCCTAGGTATGCTCTTTCTTAGTTTAACCTTTAAATTTAACTAATTTCTCCCTTTCTTTTGCAGCTCGAGTTATATTGCGTACATGTCTGGCCGGCAAGTCCAAACTCACGAACACAGAGATCAACGTTGCGACCATAGCTGAGCTGGAGAGCGGAGGCTTACATCTGGTCGGCTCACAAGAAGATTCGCTCGGAGAGAGCGCGGGAGTGCCAGCTCAAGGGAGTGAAGGGGTAGCCAGTCGGGCAGCTAGCGGTGAAGCAGTTGGCGCAACGAATCCTCCACCAGAACGACTTCTAGTGATTTCAGTCGACAAGGCCTCGAAATTGGCTTCTTCCGGGGAGCCGCTGATAAGCCGAAAGAGGCGTCACGTGGAGACTGTCTCCCGATCTGCTTCCTTCGTGATGCGGACCCCAACCATAACTAGCCCGCGCCTTCCTTCCGAGCGGGGTGAAACCTTGGCGCCTGCTGCCCAAACGACGATCGTTCCCCATACGTACCTATCATCCGATCGGATGCCTTCCCTATCCGGGCTGCCACAAGGAACCATCTGCGCGTTGTCGGTTGCTTTCATACCGCCTCCCCCTCTGCCAAAGGCTCAGAAGTCTTGCATCCCACCGGTGTCAACATCTCAATCGGCTGGCAGAGCAATTTCAGCCCCGTTCGCTCCGAGTGGTCGGCGCCACATAACGGCGGTCATTCATCTGCCTACGGACGAGTGGCACAACTCCGATAGTGCCGAATCCCGAGCCCCCCGAGTACCAAATAACTATCCAAGAGCCGCTCGCACAGATATGGGCTGACGCCCGAGCCCGAGCGACGATCATGCCTCAAGGGGCACTCGTCTATAGTCATACCCAAATGTCCACTGGGTAAGTATTTTACTTGTATGTTCCTATTTATAATCGCTCGACCCTAATAAATTCCTGCTTCCTCGCAGTATTGGGTAGAAAGTCTGGCCATGTGCCAAAGGCTAGTCTTTTTGGAGCAAGAAGTTAAACAGTTGTGCGCCTCGAGCAGCCAGGCAGCGGCTTCTCAGGCGCAGCTGGAGCAAATGAGTGCTGAGATGATTCAACTAAGAGCCGATCTGAGTAAGAGCTCCGAGCAGCTGGAGGAAGAGAAGAGCAAAGGCGCTGAGCAGGCTGCACAATTGGCCTGGCTTGATAAACAGGCCAGCTCCTTCGAGACCAAGCTCAACTTAGCTAACACCAGGAAGCTTCGGGCCATCGAGGACTTAGAGATCAAAAATAAAGAGTTTCGGGTGCTGGCTCAAAATCTGAAGGATGTGGAGGCCTCGCTAAACGTTGAGCAGGAGAGTAGGTCAGCCGAACGCTCCGCCACGAAGACCCAGCTCGACGCCAAAAATGAAGAGCTGGCCAAGTTGAAGGAAGAGCTCAAAGTCTCCCGAGTGACCCTAGCGGCATATTAGGAGGTCGAGCCTAGTAGATTCTGTTGGAACCTCAAGGTTATTTTGATGTGATCAAACAAATTAAGTTAAGTCCTATGGTGTTTTAACTCTGTGTCTAAGTGTACAGAAATTTAGGAGCACAGGAAGTTAAGCGGAAGACGCAACTAGCAAGAAGGACGACACGGGAGAGAGCCGATGGGCTCGGTGCGTCTGAGGGGCGAAGAGTTGCGGATGAGTATGCTGTAGGTCCCTTTGGAGGCCGGCAAGAGGAGAGGGGTGAATTGCCCTACAAAATAAAACTAAAACCCTTCTCGGATATTCAACTAACTTAAAAGAACTTGTAATTGAAAAGCAGAGACTAATTAAAACAGAAAAATAGACACAGAGGAATTACTTGGTTTGCAATCAGGGGATTGCTAATCCAAGGAATGTAAGCGCACTATCTGATTCTCCTCTGGGCGGAGTAGCCTCTTACAGCGTTGAACGTACAAGAAGAAAAGTAAAGCACACAGAAGTTGATTACAAGTTCGTTGTTCTGATTGATTTGATTTGCTTCTGGACCAAGGCTATATTTATAGCCTTGGTCGGGGCGCCTGGAAGGGTTCCGGGCGCCCTAGGGTGATAAAACTTTATCCCCCAACGTTCAGATCGAGTTTGACTCGATCTGGTCAAAAACCTCATTCCGGGCGCCCCGGATGGTTCCGGGCGCCCCGGAGGGGTCCGGGCGACCCGGATGGTTCCGGGCGCCCCGGACCCCAAAAGTCAACTCTGGTTGACTTTTTCCGTCTGGTCGCTCCGCTTCGGTTCAGCTTGTCTCGGTCCGGGTCTTCTGTTCCGGCTCCACTAGCTTGGGTGATCTCGGCCATCCGGAATAGGGCTCACCCGAACCCATGTTCCGGCCTTCTCCTCGAGCAGCCTTCCTTCCCGGTTTCTCGTCCCTCGAACGCCGTGCACGTTCTTCTCGTCCACCGGTGTACTCTTCCGCGGACACCTCGTCCCTCGAACGCACCGAGCCCGTCGGCTCTCTCCCGTGCCGTCCTTCTCGCTAGCCGCGTCTTCCGCTCGACTTCCTGTGTTCCTAAGTTCCTGCACACTTAGACACAAGGGTTAAACAACGCAGGACCTAACTTAACTTGTTTGATCACATCAAAACACCTCGGGGTTCCAACAATCTCCTCCTTTTTGATGTGAGCAACCCAAGTTAAGCTAGGGAAAAACAGATGCAATAAAAACAATTTATTTGTAATTAAGTCCAAAGATATTTCATAAAAAAATTTATATACCTCCCCTAGACTTAACATTCTTCTCCCCCTTTGATCACATTAAAAATAGGGGTTCTTTAAACAAGTCTAAGGTAAAAAAAAATTTAAGTGAATTTTCATAAAACTTTCTAAGGCAATTAATATTAATTTCTAAGGCAATGTTTCAAAAGAGAATATTTAGAAAAAAAATTAAATATCTTTTATCTAATTTCATAAAAGATTTCTAAGGCAATTTTCAAAGGAAAATGTCTAAGACAATATTCATAGAAAAATTTCTAATAAAAAAAAACATCTAAGTCAATAATTATCAGAAATTTTCTAAAAAAAATTTATTATTATTATTATATATATATATATATATATTTTAAATATTTTCTCTTTTAAAACATTAGGTAAATTAAATTAATGCTTTTTCTGTTAGTCAATTAAACTTTTCATTTCGATACTTGACTTCCAGGTCGTGGCGAGGCACTAGACCTTCTTGGTTATTGGAGCAACAACCACTTCCTTAGACAAAGCCTCATAATGAAATTAGTCGTTTAATTTCCTTGCTGAAAATGCTAAGTCTAATTTTAAATTAAACAAGTTTTTGGAACCCAGTAGAGGTTCCTACCTACAGGGTTAACCAAGTATTTCCTAGGTACATAAATTTTTGATATATTTCTAATTTGACTTTGATGAAATCTATAGTACCAATTTAAACCTCTATAATTTCTAAAAGTAGAAATATTTGAACTTTTATATTTTTTCAATCTTTCTATTTCTTCTTTTAGTTTTTCATTTTTAATTTTTCAAAGTCCTCTATAAGACATGATTTTGCTAAAATTCCTTTTGTTTCCAAAATTTCATTTTTTAATTTGGCATTTTCTTTTTCTAATTTATACATGGATTTAGTCATTGCCTTAATGCCAGAGTAAAGTTGATCAGGGGGTAAGAGGCATACCTCACTTACCATGTCAGACTTAAAGCCTGAATCTCCCCCTGCTTCGCTGCCTTCATCCGAGGTCGCTCCCTCTTCATCGTTGCTCGATTCTGATATACTTTGTCCATCGTAGCTTGCCATCAGTGCTATCCCGGCGTATTCTTGAGCTTCTGATTCAGATGAAGAAGTGTCATCCCAAGTTGCTTTTAGGTTGTGTTTCTTGGGAGACTTCCTTTTGTCCTTTTTGAGTTCTGGGCAGTCTTCTCTTATGTGTCCCTCCTTCTGACACTGGTAGCATCGCACCTTTCTTCCTCCTTTTTGATTCTTTTTATTCTGCATTTTAAATTTATTAGACCTAAAGAATTTTTTAAAATTTCTTACCATGTGCGCTTCTTGATCGTCTTCGGAGTCTGACTCGAGTTCATCCTTCTTAGTTGTGTTCAGCGCTATAGTCTGGGTTGTATCCTTTGTCGTTCCTGCACATCTAGTTTCGTGTAATTCAAGAGTAGAAAAACATTCCTCTAATGTACTTACCTCCAGGTCCTTTGAGATGTAGTAGGCGTCGATGATTGACGTTCACTCTGGAGTTCTGGGAAAGGCGTTGAGTGCGTAGCGTAAGGCGTCCCTATTTGTTACCGTTTCACCGAGGTTCTCGAGACCAGTAACTAGTTCTTTTACCTTTGCATGTAGACCGGCTACTTTCTCACCTTTCTCCAAGCGGATGTTCATTAGTTTGTTTCGGAGGATGTCCCTTCTAGCGAGCTTCGCTTCGGATGTGCCTTCGTGGAGTTCTAGAAACTTCTTCCAAAGTTCTTTAGCTGATGAGTAGCTTCCGATGCGGTTTACTTCCTGAGGCGGTAATACGCTTAGCAGGTGATGTTCCGCACGGCTGTTTGCTACAAACTCATTCTGCTCTTTTTTTGTCCAATTGCTTTCTTCTTTTTCTTCACCGTTCTGATTTGTTGGAGCTACAAAACCGTATTTCATAATAAAATAAATTTCAATCTCGGTTTTTAGAAATACCTCCATACGACGCTTCCAGTCTGTGAAGTTCCCCTCGAATTTTGGTGGAACGATGCTTGGTCCGGCCATCTTTGTTGCTTCGATCGGCGGTTAGTCCTCCTGAAGCGTCCTGGCTCTGATACCACTTGTAGGTCCCTTTGGAGGCCGGCAAGAGGGGAGGGGTGAATTGCCCTACAAAATAAAACCAAAACCCTTCTCGGATATTCAACTAACTTAAAAGAACTTGTAATTGAAAAGCAGAGACTAATTAAAACAGAAAAATAGACACAGAGGAATTACTTGGTTTGCAATCAGGGGATTGCTAATCCAAGGAATGTAAGCGCACTATCTGATTCTCCTCTGGGCGGAGTAGCCTCTTACAGCGTTGAACGTACAAGAAGAAAAGTAAAGCACACAGAAGTTGATTACAAGTTCGTTGTTCTGATTGATTTGATTTGCTTCTGGACCAAGGCTATATTTATAGCCTTGGTCGGGGCGCCTGGAAGGGTTCCGGGCGCCCTGGGGGGATAAAACTTTATCCCCCAACGTTCAGATCGAGTTTGACTCGATCTGGTCAAAAACCTCATTCCGGGCGCCCCGGATGGTTCCGGGCGCCCCGGATGGTTCCGGGCGCCCCGGAGGGGTCCGGGCGCCCCGGATGGTTCCGGGGGCCCCGGACCCCAAAAGTCAACTCTGGTTGACTTTTTCCGTCTGGTCGCTCCGCTTCGGTTCAGCTTGTCTCGGTCCGGGTCTTCTGTTCCGGCTCCACTAGCTTGGGTGATCTCGGCCATCCGGAATAGGGCTCACCCGAACCCATGTTCCGGCCTTCTCCTCGAGCAGCCTTCCTTCCCGGTTTCTCGTCCCTCGAACGCCGCGCACGTTCTTCTCGTCCACCGGTGTACTCTTCCGCGGACACCTCGTCCCTCGAACGCACCGAGCCCGTCGGCTCTCTCCCGTGCCGTCCTTCTCGCTAGTCGCGTCTTCCGCTCGACTTCCTGTGTTCCTAAGTTCCTGCACACTTAGACATAAGGGTTAAACAACGCAGGACCTAACTTAACTTGTTTGATCACATCAAAACACCTCGGGGTTCCAACATATGCCCGGCCGCCGGCGGACTAGAAGGAAGTGTGCGGAGTTTCCGAAGGACGGGAAGCCGGAGCGGAAGATTGCTCGGGGAGCAAGAGATGCAGCTAGCAAGAAGGCCTGCACGGGAGAGAGTCGACGGGCTCAGTGCGTCCGAGGGACGAAGAGCTGCAGATGAGTACGCTGACGGACAAGAAGGAAGCACGCGACGATTCCGAGGGACGAGAAGTTGGAGCGGAAGACTGCTCGAGAAGGCCAGAAGTTGGGTTCGAGTGAGCCCTATTCCGGATGGCCGAGATCACCCAAGCAAGCGGATCCAGAGCGGAAGACAAGGACCGAGGCGAGCTGAACTGGAGCAGAGGGCGTGGACAAAAAAAAGTCAACTCTATTGACTTTCTTAGTCCGAGCGCTCGGAACCAGTCTGGGGTGCCCGGGACCCTTCCGAGCACCTGGACCTAAATGTTATCCAGATCGTGGTCAAACGCGATCTATGCAAGAAGGGATAAAGTTTTATCCCCTCTCAGGCGCCTGGAATCCTTCCAGGCGTCTCGACCAAGGCTATAAATATAACCTTGGTCCAAGAAACTCAACAAGACAAGCAATTCTGATTACAATACTTGTATGCTTTCATTGTTAGTTTAGCTTCTTATTTTTATGTGCTTGAATGCTATAAAAGGCTTCTCCGCCCGAAAGGAGATATCTATTGCACTTCATTTTTCTTGGATTAACAACCTCCCCAGTTGTAACCAAGTAAACTCCTGTGCCTCTTCTTTTTGCTATTTTCTGTTTATTTAATTTATGCAAGTGTTACTTTGAAAGTCCGTGAAGGGTAGTTTTATTTTTTTTTTGTACAGGGCAATTCACTCCTCCCCTCTTACCGGCCTCCAAAGGGACCAACAAGTGGTATCAAAGCAAGGACGTCTCAGGAGGACTAACCGCCGACTGAAGCAAAGAGATGGTCGAAACGAACATCTACCCACCAACGTTCGAGGGGGAGTTCGCTTTTTGGAAGCGACGAATGCAGGTTTATTTTAAAACTGACTTTAATATGTGTCTAACAATGAAATATGGTTTTGAAGTGCCCAAAAGCAAAGAAGAAGAAGAACTTGAGGAATATCAATGGACTGACGAGCAACGTAACGATGTTATGGCAAATGGTAAGGCTAAGTCCAGCCTTTTGATCGTGCTACCTGCCAAGGATCTCGACAGAATCAGAAAATATAAAAGTGCAAAAGAATTTTGGGAAAAGTTCTTGAAGCTCTACGAAGAACCAGTTGAAGTCGAATCCAACTCCACGATGGACCCCAAGTCACCGTCACAAAGCCCGAGATCGAGGAAATTACCAGAACAGCTCTAACAACCGAATTCCATCCCGAGGACACAGAAAGCTCATCCCAGATGAGCATCGATGAAGAGGAGAGTCTTCGGAAGAAAACAACTCAACAGGGGGAGAATCAACAGCCGATAAGGTAAGTCAGGTATGGTCTCCATCTCCTGATCAATTGATTAATTCAATCAAAACATTGTTGAAAGAATTTTGTAAAGGAAAAGTTATATCGTCGAAAAAAAATTTTGAATCAGAAATTATATTATCAAAAGATTTTTGCGAAGTAGAAGTTATATTATCAAAAGATTTTTTTGAATCAGAAATTATATTGTCGAAAGATTTTTGCGAAGTAGAAGTTATATTGTCAAAAGATTTTTTTAAATCTGAAATTATATTGTCAAAAGATTTTTGCAAATTAGAAATCATATTTTTGAAAAATTTTACGATTTAAAATATAAAAATCTATTAACAAAGAATAGTGAGTTAAAAGAAACTCAAGCAACAGTTTGACGATCAACGAATTTCGACAAACTAAAAATAGAAAATGACATGTTAGAGAAACAAATACAGAGTTTAAAATTTTCTATATGTTCAAAAGTCTTTGTTTTAAATTTGAGAAATTATAATAGACTAAAATAGAAATTTAAATATCACAATAAAAAGAATTGGCAATAACTTAAAATTTTCTTGTTTTCAAGAGTATGCTAGCGTTATTCTTTTTGCAATTTTTTTCCGTTTAAGTTTATTCAATTGCTTTAAAGGCTTATCTCTATACAATTTGTTTAAATCTTGAAAATATATTTTCTTCCGAAAATATATGTTCTATTTTTCAGAAAATATTTCAAAATTTCAATTTTATATGTTTTATTTTTCAGAAAATATTTCAAAATTTCAAAAATTGACTTAAGGCTTTCACTATCATTTTTTTTTAACTTGTGTTTTGGATTAATATATTTTTTTTCAAGTCATTTTAACTTGATAAATTCATATTTTAAATTCTCTTATTTATCTTGAAAAATGTACCCTTAGATGTTTTAAGAAATCTTATTTTTTATGTGATCAAAGGGGGAGAAGAGAATATTAAGTGTAAGGGGAGGTAACTTTACAAATTTTTACCTTTTTACACTTTCATGCAAAATTTATTACCTTTAATTTATGTTGGTTAACCTTAGCTTAACTTGGGTTGCTTACATCAAAAAGGGGGAGATTGTTGAAACCCTAAGGTTATTTTGATGTGATCAAACAAGTTAAGTTAGGTCTTGTGGTGTTTTAACCCTGTGTCTAAGTGTGTAAGAACTTAAGAGCACAGGAAGTCGAGCGGAAGACGCAGTTAGCGAGAAGGACGGCACGGGAGAGAGCCGAAAGGCTCGGTGCGTCTGAGGGACGAAGAGCTGTAGATGAGTACGCCGGCGGACGAGAAGGAAGCGTGCGGAGTTTCCGAGGGACGAGAAGCTAGAGCGGAAGATTGCTCAAGGAGCAAGAGACACAGCTAGCGAAAAGGTCGGCATGGGAGAGAGCCGACGGGCTTGGTGCGCCCAAGGAACGAAGAGCTGCGGATGAGTACGTTGGCGGATGAGAAGGAAGTACGCGACGATTTCGAGGGATAAAAAGTCGGAGCGAAAGCCTGCTCGAGAAGGCTAGAAGTTGGGTTCGGGTGAGCCCTATTCCGGATGGCCGAGATCACCCAAGCAAGCGGATCCGGAGCGGAAGACAAGGACCGAGGCGAGCTGAACTGGAGCAGAGGGCGTGGACAAAAAAAGTCAACTCTGTTGACTTTCTTAGTCCGAGCGCTCGGAACCAGTCTGGGGTGCCCGGGACCCTTCCGAGCACCTGGACCTAAATGTTATCCAGATCGTGGTCAAACGCGATCTATGCAAGAAGGGATAAAGTTTTATCCCCTCTCAGGCGCCTGGAATCCTTCCAGGCGTCTCGACCAAGGCTATAAATATATAAATATAACCTTGGTCCAAGAAACTCAACAAGACAAGCAATTCTGATTACAATACTTGTATGCTTTCATTGTTAGTTTAGCTTCTTATTTTTATGTGCTTGAATGCTATAAAAGGCTTCTCCGCCCGAAAGGAGATATCTATTGCACTTCATTTTTCTTGGATTAACAACCTCCCCAGTTGTAACCAAGTAAACTCCTGTGCCTCTTCTTTTTGCTATTTTCTGTTTATTTAATTTATGCAAGCGGAAGACCCGGACCGAGGCGAGCTGAACTGGAGCAGAGGGCGTGGATAAAAAAAGTCAACTCTGTTGACTTTCTTAGTCCGAGCGCTCCGAACCAGTCCGGGGTGCCCGGAACCCTTCCGAGCACCTGGATAGATGTTATCCAGATCGCGGTCAAACGTGATCTATGCGAGAAGGGATAAAATTTTATCCCCTCTCAGGCGCCTAGAACCCTTCCAGACATCTCGACCAAGGCTATAAATATAGCCTTGGTCTAAGAAACTCAACAAGACAAGCAATTCTGATTACAATACTTGTATGCTTTCATTGTTAGTTTAACTTCTTATTTTTCTGTGCTTGAATGCTGTAAGAGGTTTCTCCACCCGAAAGGAGATATCTATTGCGCTTCATTCTCCTTGGATTAACAACCTCCCCGATTATAACTAAGCAAACTCCTGTGCCTCTTCTTTTTGTTATTTTCTTTTTATTTAATTTATGTAAGTGTTACTTTGAAAGTCCATGAAGGGTAATTTTATTTTTTTTTATACAGGGCAATTCACCTCTCCCCTCTTACCGGCCTCCAAAGGGACCAACAGATTCAAGCTCATGAGGCGGGCTTGCATCCGCTCGGACCTCTTTCATGACAAGGTTATCGATCGAACACTCCGCTTATTCAACCTTGCCATCAACAGTACGCTCGATCAACTGAAAGAGGGAGGCTACATCCCAATCGCTCTGACAAACAAGGTCATAAGTCAGGATAAGCTGACTGAGTCGCTATTCGACGATGACTTCGATTATCTTGAGTGAGCCTCCTTCGCGTATGCCATCTCCTTTCTGTACTTTGTTTGTAAAAGTAATGCCAAGTATTAATGAATGGTCGCCCATTCGGTGTACCTTTTTATTTAATAACGATCCTTCGTTTTGCGCCATTTGACTTTTCCTTTTCATATTTTCCACTTTGTTTCACTACTCGCTCAAGATCAAGCAAGTCTACGAAGACAAGCCTTTTTTCGTTGATCTCGGGTTTATAGCCGCCACTCGGCTGTTGATGTAGACGAGGGTTTAAGGTCGTTGCTCGATCGTTGATAAGTAGAAGATATGGGTTTAAGGTCGCCACTCGACCGTTGAATGACGGAGACAGGAGTTTAAGGTCGTCGCTCAACCGCTGATGAAAATTGGGGTTCAAGGTCGTCGCTTGACTGTTGATAGGCGGAGACATGGGTTTAAGGTCGCCGCTCGATCGTTGATAGGCGAAGACATGGGTTTAAGGTCGCCACTCGATCGATGATGACGACTGGGCTTTAATCTCACTGCTCAACTGTTGATATGCGTAGACAGGACTTTAAGGTCACCACTCGACCGCTGACGAAGACAGGGGTTTAATGTCGCCGCTCGACGATTGGTGAAGACTGGGGTTTAATGTTGCCGCTCGACGATTGAATGGCGGAGACAGGGGTTTAAGGTCGTCGCTCGACAGTTAACAAACACAGGGGTTTAACGTCGCCGCTCGACGGTTGGTGAAGACTAGGGTTTAACGTTGTCGCTTGACAGTTGAATGGCGAAGATAGGGGTTTAAGGTCGCCGCTCAACCGTTGATGAAGACTGAGATTTAAGGTCACCGCTCGACTGTTGATAAGCGGAGACATGGGTTTCAGGTCACCGCTCGACCGCTGATGACAACTGGGATTTAAGGTCGTCGCTCAACCGTTGATAGGCGGAGACATGAATTTAAGGTCACCGCTCGACTGCTGATGACGACTTGGGTTTAAGGTCACCGCTCGACCGGTGATAGTCATTGACATGAGTTTACGGTTGCTGCTCGACTTTTAACTTGGTCGATCGGCTCAAGAGTCTGGACAACTTGGTTGTTATTAATGTCTGTCTTGCATCCAGAAGGCATATACACAAGTACATCTATATTTTACTCACGCACCTCTCACCCAGCTCTGTAGGGTTGGAAATGATTCACGCTCCATGGCCGCTCAAGCCGCTTTCTGTCTTCATCTTCCGAGTAGTAGGCCCCCGAGCGGACTTTCTGTACGACCTTGCAAGGTCCCACCCATGGCGCCTCAAGCTTGGTGACGACCCCAACCGGTCGACCACCCCTTTCCACCTTCTCCTACTCAGATCCAAGCGGCGACGACAGAAGCACAAGTGGCGGAGGCAGCAAACAACGATAGCGAGCTCTGACCATCCATCTCACCGGAGAGGGTTTCTTCGGTGTGGCTCTTCACCTTCCGGTGTTCTTCCTTCACTCCTGCCTTCTGGGGTTCGGACAAACAGGTGAGGAAGTAGTGCGACGGAAGTCCATTCCCTTTCACTCTCCGGGAAAGTTCCCTCCCCCTCCATCACCGGTGTCAATTAGAGACACTCCTGCCTTCTGGGGTTCGGATGGTCAAAAGTGTCTTCTGAGAAGCTTCAGCAGTCATCCTACTTCTCTGACGAGTTGGCATAGTGCTATCTCTATCTTCGGCTTCATCCAATTTGGCCAATCAAGCTTGCCGAGGTATGCGTAAGTAGAATCACAAATCGACGAGGATTGGGCAGCACTTCCATTCTCCGGTCAACTTCCATCGGAGGGGTTCTTCGGTGGAAGATCCGTGTCATAGTCGTTGTCAAAGCAAGCTATCCACTAGCCCTTAGCTGCTGTCCACCGACTTTTGGGGTTTGATCACCGGGTCTTTCGTGAGACGGCAAAGGGTAGTCCTTGGTTTTTGAGGTTGAGGATGGATTATGGTTTCAATAGTTAGAGTTTTTTTGTTTAGTTAACTTAGTTTAATTTTGTTCATTGTTGATGTTTGCTTGTGTTGAAGTTCTTTTATTGAATGCTTGTATTGAATATGATTTTCCATGTTTAAATTGCACTTACAATGCTTAATTAGCTTAACGCATGCAAAGCGTTCGATGAATTGCTTCAACCAGTATTTAGGTTTATTTTGATGCATTTTAGTTTGGTTAATTCTTGCTTTGTCTTATTCTTTTAATTTCTTTAAGTTCTAGCTTTGATTTAATGCAATTAGGGTAAGTTAAATTAGATTTCTTAAATGCTTTAGGGTTCGTTAAATGCTTTGATTTACTTTACTTCATGTTGTCTTTCATTTTCTGCAACTGTAATTTAGGTTAGGTTAGCTTTCCTTTACTTGCATTGTCTTTTATTTACTAGACTATATTTCATTTAATGTTTTGTCATTTCATTCCCTAGATTAATCGTGTTGATGATTAACCCCTAGCGTAGAGTGACAATGCGTTGTGGATTAATTGTTGGCACCTAGTTAGATTTCATTCCGGCATTATATTAGTTTCTTTCTTGTTCTGCTTTTCATTCGTAGGATTTAGAATCAAAACCCAAAAACCCCAATTCTATATCAAAAATCCTGAAAATAGAAATAATATATGATCCTAAGTTTACCATCCTATCGTTACTTTCGTTGGCGGACGACCCGAGTCATTTCTGTGCTACATTAGCGTAGGAGGGGTTTGGTACTTCATTGTTTGATGCCCAATTCACAACAAAATTGGGTCACACCAAATTTTGACGCCATTGTCGGGGAATCGAGTGGTGTTCGTTTGTTTTTAAACTGCTCATCATTTTACTTTTATCTTGTTCTTTCTTTTCTGCTTTGTTATTTTATCTTTCTTTCGATGTAACTGCCAGTGTCTCTCTTTTGCTCTTGAACTTTGCAGGTTGAAGGAAAAGGGTAAGGGGAGAATGTTAATAGTTACACCGTGAATAAAGACCTATTTTGGTCAATTTCATTAGTTAGACAACCATTTCAGTTTTTCTATATTTTACATTTCATTTTTTTTATTTAATTCTCTCTTATTTCTATTTATTTGGTGGTTGCAAAAATTTAAAAATGTTGTTAGGGCTTCATTATTTATTGCTTGTATGCACGTATGCTATCTTATATATTTCTTGTGTCTTTTGATTTTATTTGCATGAATGTTTCAGGTTAGACCAGGAAATTTCTTTTGTGGCAACAGTTTCAGAGTTTCAGTGTGTTCAATTCAGGACCTTAGATTTGACAAGCAGCATAGAGAACAACACTGGAAAGACTCTCAAAGGGCTTTGGCCACCAGACTTGTCAGATGAATCCTTTTGCATCAAATATTCTGATTTGGAGGCCGACTTCGAGTTATGGAAAATTATTCATCTAATACCGAAGTTTCATGGACTTTCTGGTGAGGATCCCAACAGACATCTGCATGATTTGGAGATGATTTGTTCTTCATGGAACCCACTTGGCATATCAAAAGAAGATGTTAGACTTAGAGCATTTCCATTTTCAGTAGCAAATTCAGCAAAAGATTGGTTGTATTATCTCCCACCCAACTCTATCACCAACTAGATCGAGATGAAGAAATTATTTCTGGCGAGGTTCTTTCCTACTTCTAGGATTGCAGCTATTCGGAGGAGTATTTGTGGAATCCAACAATTCACAGGAGAACCGTTTCAAGAATATTGAGATAGATTTAAAAGACTTGTTGCTAGTTGCCATCAGCATCAGATAAGTGATCAACTTCTGATTATATACTTCTATGAGGGATTATGTCTCATGGAAAGGAGTATGGTTGATGCAGCTAGTGGAGGGACTCTAGTTAACAAGACATCTACTCAGGTCAGAGAACTTATTGAGATTATGGCTGTAAATTATCAGCAATATGGGACCAGACCGACGATTACCGAGGATGTTCATTCCTTTGCCAGTGTACTCCCCACCAGGATCCAGTATTTTTAGCCTGATCCTCAGTCTTATCAGATCCATTAACAGGACATGTATAATTTTGTTGCAGGATTCGGGTATGGGAACATACAACAAGGGACTTCTGAGTGGTCCCAACATTATCAGCCTTACTTTCAGCACCATCAGCCTGAACAACATTTTAGGGAGCAGTCACAACAATTTTTACAACATCAAGAAACACAGTTCCAGCTAAGAACACATTCATCGACATAGTTACAGTTGCATTCAGATCAACCTACTGCATCAATTCCTGTGGAGATGGATTGTAGAGTTTGTGATATTCCTAACTTTTATTCTGCTTCTCTACATGACTCTTCTAGTTTTTTACATTGTGATGTTATAGTTGATCTTGATAATGTTATTGCAGGTATAGCAGATGATGGAAGTGTAGGGGAGACCCAAGAATCGCTTCCAATGACTATTTTATCATTTGAGCTAGTTGAGCCTGCTATTTTACTTAGTGACGATGGAAGTGTAGGGGAAACTCAAGAATCACTTTTGTTGATTGTACCTGATCTAGAGCCAGATCTTTTATCTGATCAAGATGATGCCATATTCATTATTCTTGACCCTCCAGGTACCTTTCAGGATGATAAGGTCAATATTTCTTTTAAATCTTTAGAAAATTTCATGGAGGTAATTGAGTTTGATTTTATTGGATGTGATACATCTTGTGATTCATGCTATGTTGATTTTTGTTAATATTTCTAGTCCTTCTCACACAGCATGCGTGCAGGCAATGCATCCTTTTCTTTTTAGTGTGTAGGATTTCTTCAGACATTTCATTTGCAGACAATCATGTAAGGATGCAGTCTACCATCTGAAGAAAACCCTAACACTGTATGTAATAATGAAGCTTCTGGAGTGGACACTCCATCTGAACCATCTTCGGTCACCGGAGAAAATTTTTAAGGAGACAAAGGTGAAGGGAGCATTCTTCACTTCACCTACAACCATTCCACTTCCAGAATGACTTCTGGAATTAAATCAACTCCGACCGCCATAATTTCAGGGGAGTCTATTCCATCTCATTTTTTCTTTTTCTTTATGCTTGTATATATTTCTTTGCATTATTTGCTTTTGCTTAGTAGTTCATTTTTAGTTGTCTTGTTGGTTTTCTTAATAAATTCCCTATGCATTCTTTTTATCATTTTAGAATTTGTGAAAGTTAGTTAAATTTGATTGTCGAATTTGATGATTTATTGTCATGATTGGATTGTTGGATTGCATGTGATTATAACTTGATGATGGATTTCATGTTGGTAGATTGAGATGATAATTTTTGATATACCTAGTGAGGATATTTTTGAACCTATTATTCCTATTGATGTGTGATGCACTTGTGGTTAATGCTACTCTAGAATTTGCTTAATTCTTTCGAGACCACATTATCATAGGTTTGCATGATTTTTATGAAGGCTATTTCATTTTCTTTTATTCATTCGTTTTGTTATCACATGTTTCTTAAATAAATTCCACATCATCCATCATATCATTCTTTTCTCTCTTCCATTTATTTCCATTTATTGCACTCTCTTACTGTCTAGGGATGTGAATATTTTTGGATATTATATGATGAGTATTTTGCCCGAAACGGTCAAAAGTTTAAGTGTGGGGGAGAGAAATAACCTACTAGAATTTAGGGAAAGTATAGGTGAACAATGCTTGATCACCATAGGTAAACCATGCTTTGTATCTTTTTATTTGAGCTATTGATGATGTTGTATAGTGATGCACAACATGTTGAAAAAAAAAATTGGAAAAAAATAAAAATAAATAAATCAGTAAACGAAAAAAAAAATTTTAAAAAAAAGCAAATGAAAAGAAAAAAAAAAGAATAGCAACATAAAAAAATAGAAAAAAAAAAAGAAAAAAAAAATACTTTTGACATGTCGTGCTATTTTTGTATTCATACGGGGTAGAATTTTTTATTAGTGATAATCTTTATTATAGCGGCATTGAGATTTTGTTGCATATCATTATTGTATTTTCATTAAAAAGCTATAGTAGAGGTTGTCTACATGTTTATTAGATTTATGAAAAATTTTGACATGTGATATTTTGTATTCATTTATGGTAGAATTTTTGTAAGTGACAATCTTTATTGTAGCGACATTGAGATATTATTGTATATCATGAGTGAATTTTTATTGTGAAATGCTAGAGTAGAGGTTGTTCACATTTATTGAGTTTTTATAGTTAGCTTGGGAGTTTGGATATACTACTTTTGGGGCATTAGCTTTCTTGTACTCTATGTAGCATTTTAATATGTCCATGTCTTCCACCATTACCTTGTTTTTTCTTCTTCATCTCTTTTCTTATACTATCATTTGTTTGATTCATGTTTCTCTTATATTTCAATAATGCCTTCATTATTTTATTGTGCGCTCTTGTGTTTATAGTGGTGGAGATTAGAAGCAAAGCAAGCATATGGTAGTGCATTAATCATGAGTAGCTTGAGTGAGCTCCACTATTATATGTACATGAGAGGAGAGTCACCATCATTTACCTTGTGAGGTTTATTTTGTTATCATTCTCAATTTATTGATTATGGATTGAAGTTATCATGTTTGTTAATCGATGTATGAATTAAATTCATGATTGCTTGGGTCATTTGAATTGGACAATCTTAGATAACTTTCTTTTCAATATTGTCTATATATGATTGAGAATTGCTAAGGGAATGCATCTTAGTTATTTTCTTATTTTATTTACATGCTCGAGACGAGCAAGCATAAGTGTGGGGAAGTTGATAACTAGCATTTTGGTGCATTATTTTACCTCTTATTATTGACAATTTTTACCTTCTCACATACTTAATTTGGTGTTGATACTATGTGTTGTGAGTAGGAACTTATTTTAGACTTAAATGTAAATTTTCTATAATTATGGAATTTAATCACATATTTTTATTGTGGGTTTGTAGGAAATTCAAAGAGTCATGGACTAGAGTCGAGCCGGATCAAATTTTGCTTGATTTGGATGTTAAATGGAGGAGATCAAGCAGAATCAGTGTGAACCGTTGATCCATATCTGAGATAATCGGGGCCTTTCCTTTGTTAAGAATGAGATCAAGCTAATCTGAACCCCACATCCACTCATGCTGAATGGGCAGCCAACCCTTTCCACCTTCTCCTGCTCAGATCTAAGCGACGACGGCAGAAGCACAAGTGGCGAAGGCAGCAAACAATGACAGCGAGCTCCGACCATCCATCTCACAGGAGAGGGTTTCTTCGATGTGGCTCTTCACCTTCCGGCGATCTTCCTTCACTCCTGCCTTCTGGGGTTTGGACAAACAGGTGAGGAAGAAGTGTGACGGTAGTCCATTCCCTTTCACTCTCCAGCAAAGTTCCCTCCCCCTCCATCACCTGTGTCAATTAGAGACACTCCTGCCTTCTGGGGTTCGGATGGTCAGAAGTGTCTTCTGAGAAGCTCCAGCAGCCATCCTACTTCTCTGACGAGTTGTCATAGTGCTATCTCTATCTTCGGCTTCATCCGATTTGGCCAATCAAGCTTGTCGGGGCATGCATAAGCAGAATCACAAATCGACGAGGATTGGGCAGCACTTCCATTCTCCGGTCAACTTCCATCGGAGGGGTTCTTCGGTGGAAGATCCGTGTCATAGTCGTTGTCAAAGCAAGCTGCCCACTAGCCCTTAGCTGCTGTCCACCGGCTTTTGGGGTTCGATCGTCGGGTCTTTCATGTGACGGTGAAGGGTAGTCCTTGGTTTTGGAGGTTGAGGATGGATTGTGGTTTGGATAGTTAAGAGTTTTTTTTGTTTAGTTAACTTAGTTTAATTTTGTTCATTGTTGATGTTTGCTTGTGTTGAAGTTCTTTTATTGAATGCTTGTATTGAATATGATTTTCCATGTTTAAATTGCACTTACAATGCTTAATTAGCTTAACACATGCAAAGTGTTCGATGAATTGCTTCAACCAATAGTTAGGTTTATTTTGATGCATTTTAGTTTGGTTAATTCTTGCTTTGTCTTGTTCTTTTAATTTCTTTAAGTTCTAACTTTGATTTAATGCAATTAAGGTAAGTTAAATTAGATTTCTTGAATGTTTTAGGGTTCGTTAAATGCTTTGCTTTATTTTACTTCATGTTGTCTTTCATTTTCTGCAACTGTAATTTAGGTTAGGTTAGCTTTCCTTTACTTGCATTGTCTTTTATTTACTGGACTAGATTTCATTAATGCTTTGTCATTTCATTCCCTAGATTAATCGTGTTGATGATTAACCCCTAGTGTAGAGTGACAATATGTTGTGGATTAATTGTTGGCACCTAATTAGATTTCATTCCAGCATTAGATTAGTTTCTTTCTGGTTCTGCTTTTCATTCGTAGGATTTAGAATCAAAACTCAAAACCCCCAATTCTATATCAAAAATCCCAAATATAGAAATAATATACGATCCTAAGTTTATCATCCTATAATTACTTTCGTTGGCAGACAACCTGAGTCATTTCTATGCTACATTAGCGTAGGAGGGTTTGGTACTTCATTGTTTGATGCCCAATTCACGACAAAATTGGGTCATAATCAAGGGCCAACGCTTCTCCTCCATATACCAGCTGAAATGGTGTTACGTTGGTCGCCTCTTTTGGAGTCGTGCGAAGTGCCCACAAGACACTCGGGAGCTCGTCGACCCAGCTACCCCCGGCATAGTCGAGCCAAGCTCGTAAGCCTCTAAGGATCTCCTGATTTGTGACTTCTGTCATTGCTCTAGGGGTAGGCTACTGAGGTGAAGGTCTGCTAGATGTCATAGCCTTTACACCACTTCCTGAGCCTTCAACCTACTAACTGCCTTCCGTTATCTTAGACGAGTCGACGGGGGATGTCAAACCGACACAAGATGTTCTGTCAAATGAATTTGATGACCATCTGCTCACTTATCCTTGGCAGTGGCTCGACCTCCACTCAATTTGAGAAGTAGCCCACCACGAAGAGCAGGAACCTCAGCTGACCAGTCGCCCTGGGAATCCCACGATGTCCATGCCCCATTGGTCGAACGGACAAGAAACTGTGAATTCCTTCATCTCCTCGGTCGGTCGATGCAGGATGTTATGATACCTTTGGCAGAACATACATGTGGCTACTGTCCGAGCGGCATCCCCTCGGAGAGTTGGCCAAAAATATTAAACCAGGAGAATCTTTCAAGCCAACGAACGGCTGCCTGGATGGCTTCCACAAGAGCCTTGGTACACTTCCTGCAGGATGTACTTTGTGTCCTCTAGTCCAACGCACTTGAGCAGGGGTTTAGAGAAGGCTCTCTTATACAGCTGATCTCCGACCAAGGTGAACAGTCCGACCCTCTTCTTTAATAGTCGTATTGCCTCCTGGTCGATCGGTGTGCTACCCCATCAGAGGAATTCAATCAGTGGCGTTCTCCAGTCACTCGAGAAGACCACTCCCTCTATCCGGTCGATGTGCGTCACCAATGAGACATGTTCGATCGGATGGCTGATCATGACTGGTGATAATAAACTAGCTAACTTAGCAGTTCATCCACTGCTTGATTGTCCGATCGAGAGATCTTCTGTACAGTGATCTCTTGAAAATTTATCTTCAGCTTCTCAAAAGCTTTTGTATAACTTGAGTCGGGAGCTGCTAATCTCGAACATCCCTGATAGCTATTGGGCGGCCAACTGAGAGTCTGAGTGAATAAGGATTTTTGTGGCTCTGACATATCACACTGTTTGTAAGCCGGTTATCAAGGCTTCATATTCGGCTTCATTATTGGTGGCCCGATAATCCAGCTGAGTGGAAAGTTGCATCCGGTCTTCCTGTGGTGAAATGAGCAGAATGTTGATCCCGATGCCTTGTCCAGTGGACGAACCATCAACATATACTCTCCAAGTTACTGCTCGCTCAGCGTTCTGGACCTCTGTAACGAAATCAGCCAAAGTCTGAGATTTGATCGTCGTTCGGGGTTGATATTGAATATCAAACTCACTTAGTTTGGTTGTCCATTTGATTAGCCTCTTGGACGCCTCTGGATTGACGAGGACTCTTCTCAAGGCACTATTGGTCATGACAATAATCGGATGAGCGAGGAAGTACAGGCGGAGTCTCCGAGCGGCTAACACCAGCGCATAAGCTAACTTTTTAAGACTGGTGTAGCGAGACTCTACATCTTTCAATATATGGCTTAGAAAATACACGTGATGTTGTTCAAGGTCGTTCTACTTAACTAATGCCGAGCCGACCGCATACTCGGTGGATGACGGATAGATCCAGAGTGGCTCCCCAGCGCTTGGCTTAGCTAACACATGCAAGGAGTTAAGATACTCCTTGAGCTCTTCCAACTCTCGGTCGCACTCCGCATCCCACTGGAAATTTATCGCTCGGCGCAGCACCTTGAAGAATGGCAAGCTTCAGTCAAATGACTTGGATTTGAATCTGGACAGTGCGGTGATCCATCCGGTCAGCCGTTGGACCTCCTTCAAGCTGCGAGACTGGGGCATGTCTTGTAGCGCCTTCAGTTAGCTTGGTTTCACCTCGATACCCCGTTCTGTGATGATATATCCAAGGAAGTGTCCACTCTTAGAGCCGAACAGACACTTACTTAGGTCCAACTTCATCCTGTATGTCCTCAAGGTTCGACATGTTTCTTCTATATCTGCACACAGATCAGTAGCTCGGACTGACTTTATTAATATGTCGTCGATGTATACCTCCAAGTTGCTATCGATCTGCTTCCGAAACACCTTGTTCATTATCCTTTGGTAGGTGGCGCCAATGTTCTTCAGTCCGAACGGCATGATGTTGTAGCAGAACGTTCCATCGGTCGTGATAAAGCTACCATTTTCCTGATCTTCTTTGGCAAGCGGCACTTGGTGATAGCCTTGATACGTGTCGAGCATGCAGATCAGCTCGCAATTTGTCATGGAGTCCACCATTTAATCTATCCTGGGCAGCGAATAAAAGTCCTTCGGGCATGCCTTATTCAAATAGTGGAAGTCGATGCAGACCTACCACTTATTGCTTGGCTTGGAGACCAGCACGACATTAGCAAGCCAGCTCGGGAATTGGACTTCCCGGATGTGGCCTGCCTCCAGTAATTTCTCTATTTCTGCCCGGATGATCAGGTTTTACTCTGCGATGAAATCACTTTTCCTTTGTTTCATGGGTCGGGCGTCTAGTTGGATATGAAGCTCATGATGGGCGACACTCAGCGAGATCAGGGAGTTCGTGGGTTGACCAGGCGAACACGTCATCATTCCGCCTAAGGCAGGCAGACAGCTCTGCCTTTCTCTCGCTCTCCAGATCGGCGACAATGAAGGTAGTCGCTTTTGATCGACTCGGGTGAATCTGGACCTCTTCCTTTTCTTCATAAATCATCACGGGGGGCTTCTCAATGATGGAATTCACCTCCAAGTGTGGGTTTATCCGAGCGGTCCTTGCTTCTGATCTGACCAATTGGTCACCTTTGACTTCTCCCACCTTGTCATCCACCGGGAACTTAATCTTTTAGCAATAGGTAGACACTACTGCTCGGAACTTATTGAGGGCTAGTCGGCCTAATATAACGTTGTAGGCCAACAGTGCATCTACCACAATGAAGTTTGTGGTCCTTGTCCTCTTTAGGGGTTCCTCGCCGAGTGAGATGACCAACTTGGTATGGTCGATCGGCAGTACTTCGTTGCCCATGAAATCGTAGAGCGGAGTTGTCATCGGCAGCAGTTATTCCGGTCGATTTGCAACTGATCGAATGTCCTCTTGTATATGATGTTCACCGAGCTCCATGTATCAACAAAAGTTCGATGGATTGTATAATTAGCAATTACTGCTCAGATGATCAGTGCATCGTCATGAGGAATTTCCACTCCCTCTAAATCTCTAGGGCTGAAACTGATCTCGGGTCCTTCAGCTCTTTCCTTGCTGCAGCCAACAGTGTGGATCTCGAGTCGTCGAGCATGTGACTTCCTTGCTCGGTTAAAATCTTCGTTGGTCAGTCCACCGACGATCATTCCTATCTCTCCCCAAGCAGCGTTACTCTAATTCTCTTCCTCATGTTCCAATGGTCAGATTTCCTCGGCAGAGGCTCGGGCGGGACCCAGGTTATTCCTTTGCAGGGGTTGATGATGGTGTGGCTCAGTCGTCCTCCTTTTCGTCTTCCTTCGCCCTGCAAATCGGCTTCGGTGTTGTTGATCAGGAGGTGGTGATCGACGGTGGTATCCACGCAGGGTCGGTCTACTAACTTTCAACGTCAGATCGTAGCAATCACGTGTGTTGTGTGTTGCTAATTGGTGGAAGGAGCAGAAGAATGGCATCCATTCCTTGCCTTTAGCGACCTTCGGGTGACCAAATGCCACATACTATATGACATGCATTCTTGGCTCTTGGTGGAATTGGGCTCCTCCCAATCGAGGCCCCTTGGGGGGTTGATGACTACTCGGTTACTGCCGTTCAGACGCTCCTCCGGACTCGACAGGCATCTCCTTCTTCCTTGCCGCCTGAACTTCTTTTATGTTGATGTATTCGTTGGCCTTCTTTTGTAGGTGGCTAAAGTCCCTCGGCGGCCTCCGAATGAGCGACTGGAAGAACTCTCCTTCGGTGAGCCCTTGAGTGAAGGTGTTCACCAACATGTCCGAGGAGACTGTCGGTATGTTCATTGCCACCTGATTGAAGTACTGGATATAGGCCCTTAATGCCTCTCGGGGCCCCTGCTTCAGCAAGAATAGATTCACACTCATCTTCTAGTAGCGGCGACAGCTAGCGAATTGATGCAGGAATGCCGCTTAGAAGTCTTTGAAGCTGTGGATCGAGCTGCTCGACAACTGTTTGAACCAACATTGCACCAATCTAGATAGCGTGGTGAGAAAGACTCGGCATTTCACCCCATCCGTGTATTGGTGAAGTGTGGTCGTGTTATCAAACTTGGCCAAATGGTCGTCAGGTCGATCGCTCTATTATATTCCCCGATCGTTACTGGGGTGTAATGCTTTGGTAGAGGATCATTTAGAATCCCCTCCGGAAACTTTTGATTGACTCGCTTGGGTAAATCATCCTCTCTGTGTTCCTTCCTTTTCCTTTGGTCTCGAGCGTGTGCCTTATCCAAGGAAGTTCCCCGATCTTTGTCCACTCAGCCGCTCTCTTCTGCTGGAGTCCATAACAGCGCTTGGTGGAATGGGACCAGCGCATTAGGGGCTTCCCCATATGTGCCGATTGGCCTCTTATTCAATTCCCGAGTAGAGAGTTGTTCCACTCGGCCCCCTTGCTCAGCCTAGCGACCTGCCACTGAGGCTGCAAGCTCTTGTGCTTGGAGGTCGGCCAGCGCCTGTTGTTGTTATTGCTCCACTATCTTCGCCGCTCTGGCCTGTATCAGCATGTCGAGATCCTCTTACGTCAGCGTCACCATTGTGAGTCGTCCAACATCTTCCATCTTCTCATTCGGATGCAGGTTACGTTTTCACAGACGACACCAAAATGATCTTGTCCAAAAGCGTGAGGCTGGAAAGCAGGGGATGTGGCGGTTCCATTGACTGGACGAAGACCTCGCTCCTCTCTGCAATACAAACCAAACCAGGGAAGGGGTCACTGGCGTTGGCCCTCCGACGCTCAAGTTTGAAACAGAAGTGAGAAGAAAAATCGAAAATAATAGGGGCAGAGATAAATCTTACTTTCTTCATAATTTGCATACTCTTTTATACTTTTCTTAGTAACTTTCCATCTTCCATATTAATTATCAACAGAAGGCATCTTTGTCTTGGCTTCTTACATTCATGGAACTAGTATTAATCATCGGCAGAAGACTATTTTGTCTTGACTTCGTTGCATTCAATGCTAAATGGAATGTTATCTTTTATTTTTTTTCTCCTTATTAAGTATATCTCAGCCTTTTCCTCTTTTATTATTTTATCGGTTCGTTATTAATACGTGCAATGTCATATCCCAAGCCATACCTCGAGCCGAACGGGTGGCCCGCTCGGCCCGCTCTCCTGCTAACCGGGCTGATCAGACATTGGCTCATCCAGACGGTTGACCGGATAATAGTTTTTCCGATCGGCCGATGTAGTCACTTCCTGCTCAGGTCATGCGGACGAATCTTGCTTAAGCCCTAATATTGACCATCTTGACTTTGATATATACTGTGGCAATTGATATATGTCAGATAGACTCCTCTTTATCATCGTATCAATTGATGTTATGGTACTTTTGGACCTGAATTTGTGGTTCATTCTGATTTGCAACAAGACACATCTCATTCTTTGATGGATTGGTCAAGAGCAGTGTACATAATAACAACAATAACATTATCAAAACTCTCAATATTGTATTTGTTATCGAGGAATTTAGCTTGGAATGTCACCTCATTAATGACATAGCTAGTATGGGACTACATTTACTAGAACTCACGATGGAATCTTAATCCGGCTCATTTAAGATCAAAGGCATGAATATAAACTGGTGACTGAACTCTTAGATAAAGTGCGTTTTGATCATGTGAACAGCTCTGTAAGCTTAGCGAGATGATACGCCGACTTCAATGGCCAAGTCAAAATTGAAGTAATTTGAAAAATATTGTGAAGATCAATGGCCGGCTTCTAACTACAAAATTGATTGTGAGGATGACAAAGTCACCCTGGGCATTCAGTGGAACGGTGTGAAGTTTTTATCAAAGTATTCATAATTTAATCTCCCGTTATAATATATTTATAGAAATTTTTTCTCCAATTAATATACATAGACATAAGATTATAGACTTTCGTATCATTCGTCATGATCATTTTTTAATTTATAAAAAATTTTATATTATTAAATCCGTCGTTTCATATTTGATGTTATAGTTAATTTTTTTTTTTTTTTTTTTTTTTTTTTTTTTTTTAAAGATGACAAGTTCAAAATATTATTTCACTTTTTGACTTAGAAGGAAACTCCATTAACTACGGGTTGTCCTGGTTAGCTCCGACTCATATTAAGAAAATCGAAGTACTTTGAAAAATAAAAATATATATCTATATATATTTTTTCAAAGTATTAATTTCAAATGTAAGTCTCAAACTTCAAATTCTTAAGGATTGATAAAAAAAAATTTAAAGAGCAGGCCCACTCAGTGGGCCACCAGTGTCCAGCTAACTGCGCTGACGAAAGGATAATCATGGATCGAAGACTCAACAATGGACCTTAGAAATTTATCCATGAGAGATCGACCGACAGAGGAAAATTGAGCGCCCCATGGGACACGACGTGGTGGTAAAAGATAAGCATGATTCTCATAAATGAGCATTTAAATCTTATGCCGATCTATATCTTATTCGGGTAAAAATCGCTTACTAGAATAAAATATTCTTCATAAATTATCTATATTTAATCGGAGGCTGACAATACTAAGCGTCTAACATAAATATTATCATCTTTTGCTAGGTTGAATTTAGGACAGTATTTATGAATAAATTTAGTATTCAATTTGATAAAAATTTATTTATATTTTTTTAATATATATAAAATTAATTAAATAAATAAATTTGAACAGTTTATTAAGTTAAATAAATAAACTTGAATATATATGTGTTCAGTTCGTTAACATTCGTGAACAATATTTGTGAACGTTCATAAATATTATTCACAAATAATATTTATTAATAAAACTCTTTTTAATATGTTAAATAAATAATAAAATAAAATAAAATAAATAAATAAATTTAAATTATTAAGCTCAATAATCAATTAAACAATTAAAAGTTTTAAACAATCAAATAAACTTGAATTGAGAACTTGATAACATCTAAACGAACCAAGTTATAACCAAGCTCAAGCCAAGTTCGAACCAAGCTCAAACTAAGTTGAAGCCAAGCTTAAATTGAGAGTTTGATAACATCTAAATGAACCAAACTTAAAGCAAGCTTAAATTGAGAGCTTGATAACATCTAAATGAACCAAGCTCAAGCTAAGCTTCAAACAAATTCAAGCTCATAAAAAATAAACCAAGTCAAGCTTGAACACTCATTTCAAAAGCTTAGTTCATTTTAAGTTCGGTTCGGCTTAGCTTGATTACCTTATCGAATAACCTTGAATACCCTAAACCTCGACTCGACTCGACTCGTTTACAGCCCTAGCCCTAGCCCTAGTTGATGACAAAATATCTAAATTAATAATAATAATAATAATAATAAATATTATAATTCAATCAACTGATGGATTAAGTTTTAAAATATCTTTTAATATTTAATTTTTATAGAAATGTTTGTTTAACTTTTATTAACGTCAAACTGTCCTTTAGAAAGTTCTTTTTTATTTTTACTATTGAAATAATCTTTTCTTTAGTAATAAATAAGTTATTTAAACACTAGTTTAGAAGAGTAGAATAGATATTAATAAAAAAATTAAGAAATATTTTTACATTAATAAAATTTTATTTATCGAATAAAACTACATGTCAATATATTTAAACAAATATATATCTTTTGGTAGAGAAAAAGAAGAAAAAAAAAAAGATAAAAGAGACCACCATAGGGGAGGAAATATGAGGGAGAGGAAAAAAAACAAAGAGGGGAAAGGTTTAGGAATTAAACAAAGGCGAGAGAAATTGAAGAAGACAAAATGAAAAAGAGAAAAGATGTGGAAAATTAATAGAAAGACAAAAAAAAAATTTACATGTTTGAAGAACATCAAACACAATAGCCTATATGGATTGGTAGGTCCAACTCATCCAAATATTGTAACATACAGAACGTGAAAGGATAGATCTACTAAAATAAACAAGACTTAGATACGGATAATATGTAAATAAATAATTTTAAAAAAAAAAACAGAGCCAGAAGTAACTACCACAAATCAAAATATGGTTGGTGTGATATGAAATCAATTACTCTTTTGTAGAATTATTTCCTCTCAGGTCAGTATCATTGAACTTCAAATATATAAACACTTTGTCTTCTCCGAATGCTTGACTCCATTTAGTATAATTTTATCTTTCTTTTTTTTTTAACAATTATTATCAGAAAGCAAACTTTGAACCAGTCGAGAAGCAAAGACTTTAATGGAACGTGTTTTACATTCTTGACGCGAGTGTATCCTTCGAAGTTTCAACTGCAGAACACATATCATTGTCTGTGAGCCAAGAGGGAATTGAGAAGGGCTGTTTGGGTGCCCTCTTCCGATGGGGAACCAGTGTGGGCGTTCTTCAAAGACTGCAAACGCCTCTTCTTCTCATGGTTCAAGTAAGATTTTTTTTTTCCTCTGGTCTTCCATGTTTCTGCTATTTGAAAGAAGGAATTTTCCTTGGCTTTTTCCCTCTTGTGCTTGAATTACGTTCGTTTTCTCATTTATTTAACTTCTGTGGAAATCTTCCTCTCTAGATATCTTGCGTGAGACAAATTACTCAATTAGTGCTTTGGATAATCCTTTTGTCCTGTCATGTACCCGAAACAACTAAACCCTGTAAGATGATGAATTTCTCGCTCTAGAGAAGATGTTTGACCTAATAGTAAGCAGATTAACAGGACAGTTTTTCCTACATCTTGATAGCAGTTGCTAATTGCTATGCTTGTTTTGGGCTTCAGGCTGTTTGAGCATTCTATTTTCAATGATCGAGTACGAAAATCCAAGTGTTTCTTGTTGATTAATTAGTTGATAAAGCAAACATATAAATCCAATTTCGCCCATTTAATCAAACTGCCAACTAGTTCCTGACAGAACATTACTTCATTTTCCCTGAAACGAAACTTATTTGGAGAGGGAACTTTACTTGTATGTAATTTGCAGAGAATCCTCTGTCCATGGATGGTGATTCCAGTCTAAAGAAATCATCTAAGAAAACTTCGACTGGATCAGACAATTCTGTTGCACAGTTGAAACGTGAGGCGTCAACCAATCAGAAGTCCTTTAACTTGGACTACCACAATGCTGCTACTACCAATTTTAGCGAAAAGGAGGGATCAAAAACGGTCGGCCTGAAGTCCTTCAGCTTGACTGACCTCAAGAATGCTACTAAAAATTTCAGCACCACTTCATATCTAGGTGAAGGCGGATTCGGTTGCGTTTTCAAAGGGTGGATCGATGAGCATACTTATGCTCCTACTAAAGCAGGAACTGGAATTGTTGTCGCCATCAAGAAACTCAAACGAGAAAGCAGTCAAGGATACAAAGAATGGCTTGTATGCAACTGACATCTCACAGACACTTGATGTTCTTATGCACCTTCTGGGTTTCGCGTAATTAAGAGTCACCTTCATTGTGATGCCTGCAGGCAGAAGTGACCTATTTGAGCCAGCTTCGCCACGAGAATCTTGTCAAACTTATAGGCTACTGCTCGGAGGCGGATAGCAAGCTTCTTGTTTACGAGTACATGCAGAAAGGCAGCTTGGAGAACCATTTATTCAAAAGTATGTTCCTCTGACATTAGCTCTCAACATTGGAATATCATTTCATCTATCAATTCTGCTGAGGATTCAATTGAAATTATGCAATTCCTTTTGTTCCTTTATATTTGGTAGCTAACATTGATCTCATTGCTTCTATGCTATGCTTAATTCTGTCATGAACAATTGAATCAGCACTGTACACTCCCACAACTTACAATTTTGGTATTTCTTTTCGTCTCTGATTATATGTGAATGAATGGAAATCTGTTTATGCACTTTAGGAGGCGTACAACCCATTCCTTGGCCAACGAGGGTGAGAATTGCCATTGATGTTGCTCGAGGATTGTCCTTCTTACATGGATTAGAAACCCAAATCATATTCCGTGATTTAAAGGCCTCGAATATTCTCCTTGATACGGTAGTCTCTACATTGACCTGCACTGATTTGATATCCTGTTTAGCAAACTAATTGTTTGAGTTCCTGAAAAACCACATGGCATAGTGAGTCTTACTAGCAAATAGTATGCAGGATTTCAATGCTAAACTATCAGACTTTGGCTTAGCTAGGAATGGACCTACTGGAGACAAGAGTCACGTCTCAACTCGGGTGGTCGGAACTCGCGGATATGCTGCTCCAGAATACGTTGCAACCGGTAAGCCCCACTCGAACGCAAATAAGTGTACTACTTGGACTTGTTAAAGGGCATTGCTTGTTTGTTACTGACGTAATTGTTCTCCACAAAGATAAATAGTTATGCTGCTACTTTGGTATCCTAGCTCCTAGATATAAATTATCACTTAAAGTCGGCATATATCATACAATGGCAATACTCAGAAAACAAGAACAAAATCTCTTGTTATAAATTTCAATATTATGTGGTCTCTAATATGGTTTAGTAAATTAACACTAAAAAATAGATTTTAGCAACGGAAATATATTTCGGTCTCTATATTAGAGACGAAATTAGCATTCAGTCTCTAATTTGAGACAGACGTAAAGTTCCGTCTCTAAATAGAGACGGAATTATATTTCCATCTTCTAATTTGGTCGATAATAATAAAAAAACAGATTTAATCTGGAATTAATAGCGATATAAACAAATTATCCATCGTTACTTAGCGACGAATTTTTAAATTTTGTCACTACTTCGCGACGGGCTTTTAAATTCTGTCACTAATTAACGATGGAATATATATTTCGTCACTAATATTATTACTGTATTTAAATATAAGCGATGACATAAATCAATTTGTCATTATATAGCGGCCTATATAGTGATGGAATAAATAATCTGTCGCTAATATCGGGATTTAGGGTATCGCTCGGCTCCGATCTCCCAAAGTGCTCTCTCCGACTCTGACAATCCTCAATCTCTCAGGCGATCGTGCCCTCCAATCTCTGGTGTCCTCTCCTCCAACGATCGTGTACGTATGATCTTCTTCCTTTTCTCTCCCCTCGTTTTTAACCCTAATGGCGACGATCTTAGCCGGCCGTGAGCTCGCGGTTGCGAGCTTGCCCGACCCTGAGCTCGTGGCCACCAGTTTGGTCGGCCTTGAGCTCGCTGTCGCAATCTTGGCAGGCCCTGAGCTCACTGTTTCGAGCTTAGCCGACTCTGAGCTCACGACCGATAACTTGGCGTGTCATGAGCTTGGCTGGCTATCCCAGTCGCGACATCAGCGTTGGCCACGAGCCCTTAGCTAACTATTTGGTTGTAAGGTTTAGGATACAAACCTAAATTCAATATTTGATGATTTTAACCTAATTTGGCAAGTTGTAAAATTTTAACCTAATTTCATTGTTTTGATTGAGCAACTTCTTGTATACTTGTGTGTGTGTGTTCATGGCATACTGAGTTAATACATTGACATGTGTGTAGTACCTTGCTTAGTTAATACATTGATTTTTATATACCGAGTTGTGTATTATCTCGCTTATGCATGGAATCATGTTGCAGTACCTCTCTTGTATTAATTGCATAATTACTAAGTAATCAATCTTAAATTCGTCATGTTGTCAATTTTATGGTCATCGTGATATAATGTAATTGAATAAAGATTAGATGTACAACAGATTAGAAAATGGATTTATTCGAGATAAATATTTTGTTGGATGATCATGTCTAAAAGCTAGAAAAATGGTGCACTGAATAGGTGGTTGCGTTGTTGACTGTGTGAATACTTCGAATTAGAGAACAAGGGGTTTCTCCTTCTTCTCTGCACACACCAAAAAGGGTAGACAGGACGTCAGCGCCAAAAATTAGGGAGGGGGTCCATGGTGTAGGATCTCTGACACTCAAGTCAATATGGTGCCCAAGTGGGAAAAGGGAGAGATGAACAGTAAATGTGTGTACGTAAATGAGACTGCCATGAGGCGTGTTTGAGAGTAACTTAACGTAATATCACATACCTCACCAGTGGAGAGGATCCCTCCTTTATATACCACTTCTCATAACCTTTGTAATCATGAAGTAGTAGAGAATGTCGGATGTTAGAAGTTGTCGAGTAAGAAAATATGTACAGCCTGGGAGGCATATAGTCATCATCCAAGAAATCTTTCATTACCTGTGCACACCCCTTTTGTAACTTAGATCATTAATGAGGAAGTTGAAGGAATATGTTGTCATAATGTGTCGACTGATGGAGAGTGTAAAGTCACTTTTGAAGAAGGTTCCATTGAATACTCATATTATAATAGATGAATATTGTCTAGCAAATAGTTGCTACTCTGACAGGTTGTTGTGATTCTCTGGCTATGTGTCTGCTGATTGTATCTCGAACAGATCTTTAGACCAACTGACTATATAACCGCCCTTCCCTTAAGTTGCTTGGTTATGCACTGGGTGATGTTAGAGATCTGCTCTGGAAGTAATATGAAGCTAAGAGCATCCACATCAGTTTCCCTATCACTATATCTAAAATTTAGGGTAAATAGCTCACTATATTAAATTTAGACAATCACTTTTCACTACACACTACATCAACTACCCTAAAATTTCCATTATCTTCAATTATTTATTATTTTCTTCTCTTTCTTCTATTTTTTATTATTATATTTATAGAATGAGTAGAAGGAGAGAGAATGAGTAAAAAGAGAGAGATTGAAAAGAAATATTATTATATATTTAGGGTAGAGTTTTCATTCCCTAAATTTAGAGAATCACTATTCATCAAATCTAAATTTAGGGAATAGATAGGGTAGCTGATGCAAAGGTTTTCTAGCTACCCTATCCAAAATTTAGGATAAAATCTTTGGATAAGGTAGCTAATGTAAATGCTCTAAGTCCCCTAGGTCTGGTCAGTTATATGATCGACTGGTCATATATCAAGATACTTGTCTCTGAGAAATGGGAAACTAAGTCCTGGGAGGTTTGATCAGTACTTTTATCGATCGCCCAAATGATCGAAGACTTACTTTTGAAGTGAGAAATTGAGATCTCGAAGTCCGACTAAGTTTATAAGAAGAGTTGATATACACGTTTATCTTTTGTATGTATAAGAGACGGGCATGCTGAGCTGTATAAATCTAACCATAGTTATTACCCACCGGCTATATGAAAGAGGATCGACATGTGGAAAACCCTTAAGGTCGGTCTACAGTAGGGTCGACAGTCCTATGTTGAAAGACTTCTGCTGAGTGGGGAGCTAGATCCCCTTACTCCGGCCTGGCATATGACTGGTCGGCTCTGTGGTAGGTCAGACATCCCTTAAACTCAATCGGCTATTGAATGCTCAGATATATAATAGATATCTTAATACAGGAATGGAGTACTGTGTCCCCTAAGTCCGACCGACTTATGGGTCGGTTGTCCCCCTACTGAAAGCCTTAGTGCTGGGCGAAGAGCAAAGTCCTGTTGAAAGTGACACGTTGACTGTCACCTCCCCTTGACTTTGACTGTCACGTCACCTTGACTTTGGCTACCACGTCATATTTGAGTCCGCCCGTAACATCCCGTATCATTGGAGTTGAAGAGTTTGTGAACTTTATTAAAAGTCATACAGAATGTATGGATAGTGTCGAGTTACATTGTCAATGTAATCATTCAAAATGTAAAAATAAAGCTTTCCGTGATGAAGACATTGTGAAAGTACATCTATGTAAAAAAGAATTTGTTCCAAACTACGACAACTGGTATTGTCACGCAGAGCTAATTAGTGACAGAATTTTAATATTCCATCATTATATTTTTATATAAAATTTAAAAAGTTAAGATAATTAGCGACGAAAATTTAATATTCCGTCTTTAATTCGCGAGCAGTACGCGCTACCAAAAAACAAGCGTCAATTTATTTTCTTTGAAGCAAGGACTAAGAGCTCTCTGTGCGTACATCTAGTGATTTAACCAGGTAGCTATGGATATCCCCTCGGTCTCATCTGAGACCATGATGAATGCCTTCATCCAGGGGCTCGTCGAGGGAGACTTCTTCCGGTCGCTCATCCGGAAGCCGCCCCGCGACTACGACCATATGCTCAAGAAGGCTAATGAGCATATAAATGTGGAGGAGGCGCAGGCGGCAAGAAGGAAGGAAGCACCAGCTGACCCCTCAGGGTCGGACGAACGGCGACCGCCAAACGGCCACCAACCACCGAAAGGGCCGAGAGCCGAAGGCCGACCTCACCAGGAAACGAGGGTGCATGTCGTGCAGCATGTGGCTTCTGACCGGCCAAAGACGTCGAAAGGTAAGGTATGGACACTCATGTTTTGCTCCTTCCACCAGTCAACGTCGCACAATACGCGTGATTGTCGTGGTTTGACGTCAATCACCAGACCGGCCCCAAGGGCTATTATTGTCGATCTCTCTCTCCCAACCGACGACATGAGCATCAATCCGCCGAATGGCAGGAGGATGCAAGAAGATCACCCGAGCGACAATGTCATCATCAGCGGAGGGAGAGCATCGGTCATCCCCTAGCCTCGCGCGAGCAGAATAGGCCATCCGCTCGGGAGGAGGAGAACAGAAGCAATACCATGGTGGGCCGACCAGCGGTGACTCCAACCGAGCTAGGAAATCATTTGCCTATCAATTGGAGATACATGCAGTAGGCTGCAGCCGAGAAAAGAGAAGTGGCTCTGATATCGGCTTCGGGCCCCGGGACCTCAAGGGAGTGGAAGTCCCTCACGACGACACCCTCATCATCCGAGCGGTAATCACTAACTACACCATCCACCGAGTTTTTGTTGACACATGGAGCTCGGTAAACATAATCTTCAAGAAGGCTTTCAATCAGTTCCAGATTGACCGAGGCGAGCTACTGCCAATGATGACCCCACTATACGGGTTCACTGGCAACGAGGTGCAGTCGATCGGGTGGTAGACGCCCTCTCAGCCTACAACGTTATCTTAGGTCGACCGGCCCTCAATGAGTTCCGGGTGGTAGTTTCAACCTACTGTCAGAAGATCAAGTTCTCGGTAGATGACCGGGCGGGAGAAGTTAGAGGTGATCAGTTAGCCGCTCAACGTTGTTATGTTGACATGGTCAAGACCGAGGCCAAATCCACTCAGAAGGATCCTAGGCTAGAGGTAAGCGCCATCACTGAAAAACCACCTACTCTAGTTTACGAGCAGAGAGAGGAAGTGCAAATCTATCCTCGTCGAGCCGAAGCAACAACTTTCATAACGTTCGATTTGAAAGTTGAACAGAAGGCGGAGCTGATCGCCTGTCTCCAGCAAAACCACGATGTGTTCGCATGGTTGACGCACGAGCTCCCCGTGATTTCCCTGAGCGTCGCACAGCACGAACTTCACGTCCGACCGGGCGCTCGCTCGATGAAACAAAGGAAGAGAGACTTTAGCGCCGAGCAAAATCTGATCATCCGGGCGGAAATAGAGAAGTTGTTGGAGGTCGGCCACGTGCGGGAAGTTCAATTCCCAAGCTGGCTCGCAAATGTAGTGTTGGTCTCAAAGTCGGGCAATAAGTGGCGGGTTTGCATCGACTTTCGGGACCTCAACAAGGCGTGCTTAAAGGACTTCTACCCGCTGCCTCGGATTGATCAGATGGTAGATTCCACTACTGGGTGTGAGCTGATATGCATACTGTGTTGGAGGATCGGTGGCCGGCTTGAAGGAGGGTTGGATAGACGGCACCCCCAAATCGCTCGCTTTCTACGTATTTGTTAGTTGCGCAGCGGAATACAAATAATACAAACACAAATACGAAAGCTAAATACAAATACAAAGAACAAGAAAGAGCAAGCAAACCAATACGCGCTGATTTACATGGTTCGGAGATAAAGCTCCTACTCCACGGCGTGTCCGTAAGGTGGACGATCCCTATCCGTCGGTGGATTACTCCCCGGAAGACCTCCGGCTAGCTCAAACCTCCTTGTGGGTGGAGAAACCTCACCACAAACTCACCAAGACCTCTTGGATACAAGGGAAACTCTTGAGCACTTGTAGACTACTAATTAGACCTTAACCAAGTCTAATTTCGTCGCCTTGGCCGGTCATACCAAGCTCCTTCTTATAGAGCTTGGGGAAATCAGCCTTGCTGATTTGCCCGTTACCAGTCGACTGGTCCTTGCACCAGTCGACTGGTGCCAGCCCAACGGCACTCCAACGGCTATCTACCAGTCGACTGATCCCAGCCATTTCGGGCACAGAATGCTTCTATGCTCACCACCAGTCGACTGGTACAACCCTAAACTTAGGGTTTCTCATCCCGAGTACATTTCTCTCGCACTCAGACCCTCACGACTCACTTGACTCTTCTTTGTAGCCTTGACCTCTTGCCTTCAAGCCTACTTCCTTTGGCTCTCGTCCCTCGGATGCATCCAAGCCCGCGGCTCGTCCCAATGCCATCCTTCGCGTATGCCTCGAAGTCGCTTCCCTCGGCCCTTGTCCTTGCTGCCTTGTCCACGATCCCTCAGATGCATTCAAGCCCGCGGCTTGTCCTCAATGTCATCCTTCATCGGACCCGAAGCCGTCAACCTGAGTCACATGTGTCACCTGCAGTCCTGCACAACTCAAGTACACATATCAAATAACGAGGGTAAACCTAACTTAAACCCTTTGCCCAAACACCAAAACACGTGGTCCCGCGGATCATTGGGATTGCTCCAACAATCTCCCCCTTTTTGGTGTTTGGCAATACGTTTAAGTTAGGGAAAACAAATAGCAAATAAACATGCTAATACAATGGACTTACGATGCCAAAGCTACACACTTGGACTTACTCCGCTGAATGGACTTACGATGCCAAGGCTACGCACTTGGACTTACACCGCCAAATGGACTTACATTGCCAAGGCTACACACTTGGCAACCGCCTAATGGACTTACATTGCCAAGGCTACACACTTGGCAACCGCCGAATGAACATGCATTGGAACCTATCACAAGGCTCCCCTTACACCTACGCTCCCCATTGAGCTAGGATTTTATCACAGGGCTTTTTAAAAACCTATCCCAAGGCTCCCCCTACACAAAGGCACTTAAGGTTTTCCCAATTAAACCTTACTTCTCCCCCTTTGCCTAACATCCAAAAAGTTCTCCAACAATATCCCAATTGTTGAAAACTTATCATCCAAACTGACCCTAAACTCATGTATTTATCCCCCTTGGATCCCATACATCTAAGTGAGTTGGCATGGTCAAGAACAGCGTTGAAAAACACTTTCAGGCTAGTATCAGTCGACTGCCCCAAGTGTCAGTCGACTGACCTCGTCAAAATAAGCTTACAGAACCATTCTGTGCTCAAAAACATTGTTACCAGTCGACTGGTATCTGCACCAGTCGACTGGTACCCTATTTCTGAAAAAATCAACCTTTTCAGGCCAACTTCAGAAATGCACCAGTAATTCCCTAGACCTCCAAAAATCCTCAAATTTTGTGGAGAGGTCTATTGTACCCTTGTCTACTTGGAAAAAATACATTACAAAATGTATCTATCACCAATCCCAAGATTGACACAAAATCCAAAACTAGCTAAATGGTTCAATTGAACCTTGACCTAAAGTCCTAGTTTTGGCTTCCTTTTGATGTATTTGCCCATACCAACCCAAAATGCATCCCTAGCATTGGTTTATATGGCATCTATACATCCAAAACCAATTATCATGCTATATGACCCCAATGTCATATTTCCTTGCATGAAACATAATCCATGTGTGCCAAATCCCTAGGTTTGAGACTCAAGTCCGTCTCTAAACCATTTGGCACACTCCATGGCTCCTCTAGACTCCCAAGTAGTACCCACCTGAGATCCATTGGCCATGGGTCCCAAATTGACTCTTTGAGCTCCCCCTAGAGCTCTTAACCTTAGCCACCTTGATTGGTGACTCATCTATTGTGACCAAACCACAATGATGTCCCTTAGAAGATCTCCTTATCTTCTTGACCTTGGACACATCATCCTTGCCATAATCATATGCAACCCTAGCATATTTCTTCTTATTGGCCTTGGATGACTCTCCCTTGCCCTTATCATGTGCCACCCTAGCACATGGTCTCTTTTTGACCTTGGAGGGATTAGATCGGTATCCCAAGCTTGATCTATCATTGTTGGGTTTTTGGCTACCCAACACCATACTTAATCCCTTAGATCCAACATTGAATCTCTTAAGGAATTTCTCTAAACCATCAAGCTTTGCCTTCAAAGCTTGATTCTCCCTTTCTAGGTTCCTAAACCTAGAGTCAACATGTCCCCATTGGACATTCCTAGACCTACCCTTTCTAGGCATGTGTCTCCCCTTCTTGGGATTAATGTCTTGGTTCTCCATTACCTTCTTCTCCTTAGGTAATGAGAATTTTACGTGTCTAGGTCTATCGTGCATAGGTCTCCTAGAGTTATCTCTAATATTTACCCTATTCCTATCATGATATCTAAATCCAAAATTTTGCATGGGCATATAATGATTAACACTATTTTTCCTAGCATGCAAGGAGGAATGAAAATTTGAATTGCATTTCAAATTAGGGTATACCTCCCTTACCCTTGAAGCTCCCCCTTGACACTTGCTTCTCTCCTTCTTCTCCCATTTCTTTAGATGCGCTAGCTTCTTAATTTCTCCCTTCTTGGGGCATTTGGTGTGGTAGTGGCTCTTCTCTCCACACGTGAAGCATATGATGCGCCATTTCTTCTCCTTCTTTTGGGCTTCTTTATTCCTACAACTCATGTTAGTATTCAAAATAACTTGATTGGATTTAGGAGTTACCTTCTTCTTACCCATTGGACACCTACTCTTGTAGTGTCCCTTCTCATTGCACCCGAAGCAAATGATGTGGTCCTTTGACTTTGCTTCGGTGGAGGTGCTTGCTAGATTAACCACTTCCAAGACCTCTTCTTCTTCTTCACTAGCCTTGGAATTTTCTTCAATTATTGAGGATGTAGATGATGCCTCATCTTCCTTCTCCTTTTCCTCCTCGGATGTTGAGCATGGCTTAACTTCCGGTTGCTCCACCTCCTCTTCTTGAGCAACTACATCCGTTTCTTCGGATTTTTCTTTTTCTTCTTCTTCTAGTGTAGGCAAAAATTCCTCCCATGGAAATTTCTTCACTTTGCTCCATAATTCATGGGAATTTTCATACTCACCTACATTACTTAACACGTTAGAAGGCAAAATATCTACCAAAATTGATATTACCTTTGAATTTGCCTCCGATCGTGTGGTTTGCTCCTCGGTCCAATGTCGTGGTCGGAGCTTCTTCCCTTTCTTGTCTTTAGGGACTTCGAATGGTTCCTCCACCACTATCATTGTGTCCCAATCCGTCTAGAAGAAGTTCTTCATCTTCACCATCCAAAAGGTGACGTCCCATAAGCTTCCTCCTTCGAACTTCGGCGGTTCTATCAAGCCGGTCATCTTCTTAGCTTCCTCGGCGGTTAGTCCGACGGAGAGCGGCCTCGCTCTGATACCACTTGTTGGAGGATCGGTGGCCGGCTTGAAGGGGGGTTGGATAGACGGCACCCTCAAATCGCTCGCTTTCTACGTATTTGTTAGTTGCGCAGCGGAATACAAATAATACAAACACAAATACGAAAGCTAAATACAAATACAAAGAACAAGAAAAAGCAAGCAAACCAATACGCGCCGATTTACGTGGTTCGGAGATAAAGCTCCTACTCCACGGCGTGTCCGTAAGGTGGACGATCCCTATCCGTCAGTGGATTACTCCCCGGAAGACCTCCGGCTAGCTCAAACCTCCTTATGGGTGGAGAAACCTCACCACAAACTCACCAAGACCTCTTGGATACAAGGGAAACTCTTGAGCACTTGTAGACTACTAATTAGACCTTAACCAAGTCTAATTTCGTCGCCTTGGCCGGCCATACCAAGCTCCTTCTTATAGAGCTTGGGGAAATCAGCCTTGCTGATTTGCCCGTTACCAGTCGACTGGTCCTTGCACCAATCGACTGATCCCAGCCATTTCGGGCACAGAATGCTTCTGTGCTCACCACCAGTCGACTGGTCCCAGTACCAGTCGACTGGTACAACCCTAAACTTAGGATTTCCCATCCCGAGTACATTTCTCTCGCACTCGGACCCTCACGACTCACTTGACTCTTCTTTACAGCCTTGACCTCTTGCCTTTAAGCCTACTTCCTTTGGCTCTCCTCCCTCGGATGCATCCAAGCCCGCAGCTCGTCCCAATGCCATCCTTCGCGTATGCCTCGAAGTCGCTTCCCTCGGCCCTTGTCCTTGCTGCCTTGTCCACGATCCCTCAGATGCATTCAAGCTCGCGGCTTGTCCTCAATGCCATCCTTCATCGGACCCGAAGCCGTCAACCTGAGTCACATGTGTCACCTGCAGTCCTGCACAACTCAAGTACACATATCAAATAACGAGGGTAAACCTAACTTAAACCCTTTGTCCAAACACCAAAACACATGGTCCCGCGGACCATTAGGATTGCTCCAACATACTGGACGTGTATCAAGGGTACCACCAAGTGTCGTTCTCCAGGGAAGATCAAGAAAAGTTAGCTTTATTATGGCTGACGGCACGTATTGTTACAATGTCATGCCCTTTGGATTGAAGAACTCCGGAGCCACCTATGAGAGGCTGATGAACAAAATATTCCAACGACAGATCGACCGCAATATGGAGGTATATGTCGACGACATATTAATCAAATCCCTCCGAGTAGCTAACCTATGTGCAAATATCAAGGAGACCTACCAGACACTTAGGACATACGTAATCAAACTGAATCCTAGCAAGTGTTTGTTCGGCGCAAAGAGCGGGCGATTCCTAGGCTACATCGTCACCGAGCGAGACATCGAGGCAAATCCTAGCAAAGTGAAAGCATTACAAGACATGCCGCCACCAAGGAATTTGAAGGAAGACCAGCGTCTCACCGGTCGGATAACAGCACTGTCTCGATTCATCTCCAAATCATCAGATCGAAGTTTTCCATTCTTCAAGATATTACACCGAACCACCAAGTTTCAATGGGATCAAGAGTGCGACCAAGCGTTCGAAGAGTTTAAGGAATACCTTAACTCATTGCCTGTACTAGCTAAGCCAATTGTCGGCGAGCCACTTCGAATTTATCTGTCCTCGACCGAGCACGCGGTCGGCTCGACACTAGTTAGGTAGAACGGCGAGGAACAACCAGTGTATTTCCTGAGTCATATATTGAAAGATTCTAAGTCTCGCTACACCGATCTCGAGAAGTTGGTTTATGCATTGGTACTGGCTACTCGGAAGCTTCGCCCGTACTTTCTCGCTCACTCCATTGTCATAATGACCAACAACCCCTTAGGTAGAGTCCTCCTCAATCCAGAGGCATCCGGTAGGCTTATCAAATGGACGACGGAACTCAGCGAGTTTGACATTCAATATCAGCCCTGGACGGACATCAAAGCACAATCCTTGGCGGATTTCGTTACTGAGGTGTAAAATCCTGAGCCGAAAGTCGTTTGAAGGATATATGTGGATGGCTCATCCACTCGGCAAGGCAGCGAGGTAGGCATATTTTTCATTTCACCCCACGAGGAGCGGATGTAGCTGTCCGTACGGTTGGATTACAATGCCACGAATAATGAAGTCGAGTACGAGGCGCTCATAGCTGGCCTGTAGGCTACCCGGTACGTTGGAGCTATCAAGGTCCTCATCCATTCGGACTCTCAATTGGCCGCTCAGCAACTGACCAGGACATTCGAGATAAGTAGTGCGTGACTCAAGCTTTACGCCGAAGCCTTTGAAAAACTAAAGGTCAACTTTCGAGAGGTCGTCATACATAAAATCCCCCGATCGTAAAACCAAACTGCGGGCGAGTTGGCCAAACTATCCAGTTCGCTATCGCCGATCGTCATAGCACAACCGATCGAGCAGGTATCTTTAGTAGCTCATGTTGATCGAATGGAGGGACTCTCCTTTCCAAATGACTAGAGAACGACTCTAGTGGAATTCTTGCAGTCAGAAGTTGCATCGTCCAATCCAAAGGAGGCTCGCATATTGAGGAGGAGAGTCAGTTGGTTCACCCTGATCGGGGATCAGCTCTACAAGAAGGCCTTCTCTAGGCCTCTGCTTAAATGTGTCGGATCGGAGGACGCCGATTACATACTGCGGGAGGTACATCAAGGGTCCTGCGAGGGATATTCGGGCAGACGCACACTGGCAAGAAATATTCTATTAGTTGGATACTTTTGGCTGATCCTCCAAGAGGATGTCGCCCGGACGGTGGCCACCTGTCTGTCCTGCCAGAAGTACCATAGCCTCTTACACCGACCGACCGAGAAGATGAAGGCGTCCATCGTCTCTTGTCCATTCGACCAGTGGGGCATGGACATTGTTGGGTCATCCCCATGACGACGGGCCAGCGGAAGTTCCTGCTCGTTGCAGTAGATTACTTCTCCAAATGAATCGAATTCGAGCCGTTGGCAAAAATAACTAAACAGATGGTCATGAAGTTCATCTGGCAGCATATCATCTATCGATTCGGCATCCTGCACCGGTTCGTCTCGAATAATGGAAGATAGTTTGTCGATCAGGGTCTCAAAGAATGGTGCGAAGGATATGACATTCAGGAAGCCTTCACCTCAGTAGCCTACCCTCAGAGCAATGGACAAGCAGAGGTCACCAATCGAGAAATCCTCCGAGTTCTGCGCGCTCTGCTTGATCATATGGGAGGCAGCTGGGTCGATGAGCTCTCCGGCATGATCTGGGCGCTCCGCACGACTCCTAAGGAAGGGACCGGAGCAACTCCTTTTCACCTGGTGTATGGCGGCGAAGCGGTTGTCCCCGTCAAAGTCGGAGTTGAATCCGACCGGGTGCAACACTATAGTGAGGATAACGCCGAGCGGAGGCTTCTAGAGCTAAACTTGGTGGATGAAGCGCGTGCAAAAGCTACCGTCCGGTTAATGGCCTATCACCAGAGGCTGAAGCAGAACTACAATCAGAGGGTGATCCCGAGGTTGTTCCAAGTCGGCGATTTGGTATGGAAGAAAGTAAAGTCGGTCGACGACGTCACCAAGCTAAAAACCCCGTGGGCTAGACCCTTGAAGGTCGTGGAGAAGCTCCGGTCGGGCACCTATTACTTAGAAGATGAGGGCAAACAACAACTGGAGCGACCATGGAACGCGAACCATCTCCAGCCTTACCGAGCCGGGTAAGAGGTGCGCCGATGTAATAATCAATGTATCTTTATATCCCGTGCTCCTTGTATGCAGGGCAAAAATAGCGGATTCAAATTCCAAACTTTGTGTCGAATGACACAATAAATCATCGAGCGATGACGTTAAACCCCTGTCTTCGTCAAATTGTCGAGCGGCGATGTTAAACCTCTGTCTTCGTCAAATCGTCGAGCGGCGACGTTAAACCCCTGTCTTCGTCAAATCGTCGAGCGGCGACGTTAAACCCATGTCTCCATCGATGGTCGAGCGGCGACCTTAAACTCAAGTCTTCATCAAATTGTCAAGCGGCAACGTTAAACTCATGTCTCCATCGATGGTCGAGTTGTGACCTTAAACCCAAGTCTTCGTCAAATCGTCAAGCAGCGACGTTAAACCCCTGTCTCCGGCAAATCGTCGAGCAGCGACGTTAAATCCATGTCTTCATCGATGGTCGAGCGACGATCTTAAAACCAAGTCTTTGTTAAATCATCGAGCGGTGACGTTAAACTCCTGTCTCCATTGACGGCCGAGCGACGACCTTAAACTCAAGTCTTCGTCAAATTGTCGAGCGGCGACGTTAAATCGAGATCATAAATCGTATAGACAATGGTTACGACCGAACGGGAGGATCAGGACTAGACATGCAAACAAATGAGAAACATTTCAAAAAAAAAAAAACTGCTGAGCGGGTAGATAGTTTATTGAAGAAACGTCGATCAGCGTACATACAAGAAGACTTCAAAAAAGAACTTTTACAAGATAGACGCTCAACCTCACTCTATATAATCATAAACATCATCTAGCATCGAGTCGTTCAGTTTGCTATGACTGACGATGCTATTCGTCATCTCGGGAGGAAGGTGGCCTTCCGTCTTAAGCTGCTGGAGTGTCTCGTCGATCGCTAGCTCAAAGACACGAACGATCCGCTAGACAACCTTATCGGTAAACTGGTCCGAACGAAGGTACGCCTGCTTCATCACTTCAAACCTAGTCGGCTCAGCTTCCTGGTAGGTCACCAGAGCCGAGCGGGAGGCCTCCAGAGCGTCCTCAGCCTCCTTGAGCTTCCCCTTCAGAGAGGCTTCTTCGGTCGAGCGGTAGGCCCGCTCGGTAATCAGGAAGCCCTCGGCCTCCGATAGCTTCTGGGAGAGCCGCCAAGCCTCCTGGTTCTTGAGCTCCAGATCGGTGATGGCTTGTTTCTTCCTTGTCGTGGCCAGCTCGATTTTCTTGTCATAAGTCTTCACCTGCGTCTCGAGCTAGCCCAGCCGGACTTCCTGGTCGGCAGACTTCTTCTGTTCGGCCTCAAGAAGCTTCTGGGCCTTCTCCAGATCGGCATTTAACTCGGCCACTGATGGCCCCTAGGAGGAAGAGACGTCGCCCAAGGTCTTAAGCTTCCTTAGCTCATCCTCCACAAAAGCGACTCGCTGGCACATGGCCACGCTCTCCACCAGTACTGCAGATGAAAAATGTTAAGTGTCGATCGGGGGTAAAATTGTGAATTGTTGATGAAATACCTACCCCGGTGGACATCTGCAGGTGGTTGTTGCTGAGCGCCCCTGGTGACATCGTTGTCGTGCGAGCCCTAGCTTCCTCCCAAATATTGGCAAGTGGCCCGTGGATCAGAATCTTATGCTCGGGGATATTCGGACGGGTGCACTGCTCAAGGTAGTCCTCTGTTGGAAGGTTGAGGGTCGCTGTCACCGATCTCCGATTGCTATGTTCCAACGAGGAGGAGACCACCGGACCGGAAGGAGCGGCAGCAGACGCAGGATCGATCCTGGACAACAGTGGTCTCAGTTGGGTTCGGGTCGGCGGCAGAGAGGCTACCGGTTGGGCAACAAGAGCCTCCGATGGCAGCTCGGACAACGACGGGGTTCGGTCAGATGAAGTAACTATTGGAATCCCAAGGTTATTTTGGTGTGATCAATAAGTTAAGTTAGGTCTTGTGTGTTTTTAACTATGTGTCTAAGTATGCAGGAGTTTAGGAGCACAGGTAGTCGAGCGGAAGACGCGACTAGCAAGAAGGACGACACACGGTGCGTCCGAGGGACGAGGCGCTGCGGGAGAGTACATTGGCGGACGAGAAGGAAGCGTGCGGTGGTTCCGAGGGACGAGAAGCCGGAGCGGAAGACTGTTTGGGGAGCAAGAGACGCAGCAAGCGAGAAGGTCGGCACGGGATGCGACCGAGGGATGGAGACTGCGGATGAGTACGCTGGCGGACTAGAAGGAAGCACACGACGATTCCGAGGGACGAGAAGCCGGAGCAGAAGTCTGCTCGAGAAGACCGGAAGTTAGGTTCGGGTGAGCCCTATTCCGGATGGCAGAAATCACCCAAGCGAGCGGAATCGGAGCGAAAGACCTGGACCGAGGCGAACGGAGCCGGAGCAGAAGACCCCGGTTGAAAATGTCAATAGGGTTGACTTTTCCACCCAGGGCGCCCGGAACAGTCTGGGGCGCCCGGAATAGTCCGGAGCGCCCAGAGTTGGAATTTATCCGTATCGCGGTCAAACCGCGATCCGTGCGCATGGGATAAAATTTTATCCCCCTAAGGCGCTTGGAAACCTTCAGGGCGCCCCAACCAAGGCTATAAATACAGCCTTGGTCCAAAAGTTTTCAACGAACTCAAGCAATTCATTTCCAACACTTATACGCTTCATTTCTAAATTAGCTTCATTGTTTTTGCACTTAATCGTTGTAAGAGGCTTCTCCGCCTAAAAGAGATACTAGTGCGACATCTTCCTTGGATTAATAACCTCTCCGGTTGTAACCAAGTAAATCCCTGTGTGCCTCTTCTTTTACTTTCTGTCTATTTAATTATTATGCAAGTGTTAGTTTAAGAAGTTCGAGAAGGGTTGTGCGTTTTGTTATTTTTCAGGCTATTCAACCCCCCTTCTAGTCGCCCGTCGTGATCCAATAGTAACCTCCATCGTGGGCGGAAGGGTTGCAGGAGAAGAGGTGTCGACCCGCTCGGCGACCCCTACAGCCGAGGTGGCAGAGCGGGATGGATTGTCCGTACGGCGCCTCTTGCGCCTAGTGAGTGGCACTTCATCACCCGAAGACTCGGAGCCTCCGGTCCGAGCGATGGGTTGTGCTTCAAATGTTGGGAGCGAGTCACCAACCGCTTCAATGCTAGTCGTCTGGACGACGATGCCTTCACCCACAGCAGGTGTCTCCCCGCTCCCAGCGGGCGTGCCCTCTTGGGAGTCGACCGGCTCTAAGCCGCAGCTCACCAGCTTCTTTGCAGCGATCGCCTCGATTTCAGCATCTTTCGACTTGCTATAGCCGGCCGCCCGTGCTCGCATCATGGTTTGGGTTGCAAAAGGAAAAAAGGAAATTAGTTAGACTCAAAAGAAAGAGCCCAAGAAGTTTCTTACCTAAGTCGCGCGGGAGATGGGATCGGATCGGACTCAGGCCGAAGATGTACATGACACCTTCCAGCAGCAGCTTATGGATGTCATATCTCTGGTCGGTCAGCATGGTCGTTGCATGAAGATAGTCCGACTGGCTCTTGTACTTCTTCAGATCAGGCTGAGGGGGCAAGCCGACCTGCCAGCGTGTTCGGAAAGAGGGCCGCTCGAGAAGACGCAAAAAGAAAAAATACTCCTTCCAATGCTTGTTGGAAGTAAACATCTTGTCAAAAAAGACCAGCTCGACCCCGCGACTGGAAAAGGAAAGTCTTCAACTCAGACTGCTTAGGATAGTAAAAATAATAGAAGGCTCGCGGGATCATGGGAATGTCGTGCAGTCGAAACAAAACTACGACACCGCACAACAAACGGAAAAAGTTTGGTACGAGTTGCGGGAGTGGAACACGGAAATAGTTACAAACTTTGATGATGAAGGGGTGGATAGAGAATCGCAGTCCGGCCACCAATTTGTCTCGAAAAAGAGAAATAGTGTCGGTCGACGGGTTGTTCGACCGATCAGATGGGGAAACTAAGATTATATCATGATCAGAGGGAATATCAAAGACATTCCTAAGGTTCTCAGCGTTACCCGCGTCAAATCTGGTCTCCATGGTACTGTACCAGAGACCAGGCGCGGGGTCAGACGGCTGAGAAGAGCTGGTCATCGCCAGAAAACAGGAAAATAGGATTTCGATAAAAGTAAAGATGGGACAGAAAGCGCGATGAACACGGGAAAGAGGCGAGGATTCGAAAGAACTGCAAGAAGATCGAAGAGAGCTTACAGAGAGACGAAAAGGTTGCCGTGGGAGAAGAAGGGAAGTCGGGAAGCCGCTGGAGCAACTAATTGCACAGGAATCGCCGGAGCAACGGATCGCACAGGGATCGTCGGAACACTGATCGCAGAACGCAGAGGTAAAGGAGAGGGTGATGCTACGACGTTATAAGCCCTCGGCTCGACCGAGCAGAGCCGTCGGATCTAGGGCGTGCAATCCAAGACGCAAATCCAGTCGTAGAATTCAAATCGCCAAGTGTCGCGTTAGAGCCTATCGCCTCGAGCAAGCGGCAACTACGGCAATGACACATGGCATTCCCTCACTGGTTCACATTTAATGGGCACATGCTCGACCTTAACGGGATGATCTGCATGAATTCCGAAGAGATTCTGGTGACGTCAGCATTGACCTCACGTGCCCAAGGACATTGAAGGAGAAAGCCCAAGTGCAAATGCTGAGAGCGCCGATCGGCTACAAGGGTCAGTCTCAGGGCCGACCGGGTCGATCTCTTTGACGAACCGATCGGAGTTCTACCAATATGATGGCCGATCAATCAACTGGTTTCCATGCTTCTTTTTGTCCAGTCAGTCGGACTTACAGCCTCCTTCGACTAGACTTAAAGGGAAGGCATGTGATCCGGTGATTAGGATACACCCCTCAGAGGGTCATGGCCACGGTGGAAGTCAAAGTCTAGGCGGTCAACGTCCCTGTGTCGCTGGCCGGTCGGACAACTCACTCGCCCGACCGGGACAAAGAAGTACCGATCAGATATCACACAACTCAGCCAGGCACCGAGCTTCCGACGCTCAAAACAAGACATGTGTTCGGACTTACATCGAACCTCGAAACCGGTAAAAGAGGATCACAGCCTGACAGCCAACAAAAGAATGTTGGCCGAGCGGCCACTCCGCTCGGCCAAAGGGCTAGACCACCCGAACGGCTAAAGGCTGGCCGAGCGGTCATCCCGCTCGACCCACTAATAGACAAGAGGAGGATCAGCCGATATCCTCACGGGAACTCATGCCACCGACAGACGGTATGGTTGTTGGCGGCATGAACAGGCAGAGGATCGTACGACGGAAGTTTCCACTGGCATGTCAAAGATATGCTCGGGTCATTGAGGTATGGTGTCAGAGACGCTTTCCTAACATGTCTTTTCAGGATAGGGTTTGGGAAGCGTGCACGCCTCGAGAAGTGTGCACGTGCGCCTTCGAAGCCTTATATAAAGGGTCTCAAGCTTCAACGGAGGTATGAATAATCTCTACTGTAGCTACACTGTTACTCCGCTTTTCTGCTTACACTTCACCGAAGACTGACTTGAGCATCGGAGGGCCATCACGGGGGAATCCCTCCCTGGCTCAGTACTGGCGCTGCTATAATTACAAGACCTTCCAGCTCGAAGTTCACCGATGGTTAACAAAAACATCACACCCTCAGTATCCATCGTTTCGACTCTTAAACAGGATCAGTTACAAATCAATCGTTAATTGAAAATAAGGACTGATTAGGCTAAATTTTATTTTATTTATGTTTTTTGAAGTCAACTATGTACCATTTGCTACCGTCTCATGGTATCAAGCCATCCAGCACCTTGGACGTCTCCTTGGTAACCTTGAAAATAATGTTTGTCTCATAGGATTATTTCTTCTCATTTTTTTCAGCCCATTGAATACTAGTGTATGTGGCAGGTCACTTGAGCTTGAAGAGTGACATATACACGTTTGGAGTTCTATTGTTGGAGCTCCTATCAGGAAGGCGAGCAATGGACGAAGACAGTGGAGCTTCAGAGCAAACTCTTGTGGACTGGGCGAAGCCATTCCTGAAGAATAAAGGAAGAATGTTGAGGATCATGGACATAAGATTGGAGGGTCGGTACTCTAAGAAGGAAGCCCAAGTTATTGCTTTTCTTGCCTTGCAATGCTTACATCTAGATCCCAAAAGCAGACCCGGCATGACACAGATTCTTCCCATACTAGAAAAACTTCGCGAAGGCAAAGACAACATCACATCTCATGCAAATTAAAGGGGCGTAGTCATGTTTAGCAGTGAACAGATGAATTGCACTGGTTTTGAATTATCTCTAAAATTCTAGTATGAGATTGAGAGATGCATGAGTTAAATAGGAGCTGCATGAACACGATTCATGAAACTCATTAAGCGAATTGATTCTTATGTTCTGTATGTTTTATGTTAAATTGTCTTCGCTCCATTACTTGCCTCAAACCCATCCACTGAAGAATGAAGATTATTGCAACATCAGTCCTTACACACCCTATTCATTACAGTACAAAAAAGCAAAAGTGACGCTTCTTTTTCAGTGTTTTTGGGGGGAACAAAGGCTAAAGTTATGCCAATTTGGACGCACTGGTTTGGTTTTTTATTACATGGTTTCTCGTTCAAAAGTTTTCAGTGGACGAGTGACTAAATTCCAACCCAGGCCACAGAGCTTCCATGCGATCGATCGAGTATCCAACTACAATTCCAGAACTAGAAGCGAAGCCTCTTCCGGCAATTAGGCGACGACGACAGCTTACAACACAAGCCGAGGAGGTCCACTACGAGCTCCTCCACCAACTCCCCCAGCAAGTGAGACTCCAAACAAGCCCTCACCCGACCCAGCTCCCACTTCTCTTTCTCCGCCCCCTCCTCCCACACCTCATCCACGCTCTCCTCCATAGCCCGGCTAGCACACCTCCTCCCCGCTCGCCACCACGACGGCCGACCGCCAAAGTCCTCCGCCGTGGCCTGACCGCTCGGCATTGGCTCCATTATGTTCCGGCGTCGTGTGGCCTCCTGCGCCTTCTTATGATTGTCGACATCTTCTGTACTACTGATCGCATTAATAGACTTACCCGCATGAAAAACGGCCATGCGGGAGGGCTTCACGATCCGAGATTCGTCGGCCGGGCTTCCTTCGTCATCTGCATTAAGATTCGTGAAAAGTTCGCGTGATTACCGGTTTTGCAACGGCGACAAATTCATCGACGCGGACCGCTACCTACCCTCTTGGGAACGTTGCGACCGCGACCGGGACCGATACCGAGGCGACGATATCGCGTCAAGCACCGACACGGGGCTCGGCTGCTCCCCGTTACACTCGCTCTTCGCGTCCCCGGCGCTTGTCTCGATCTCCAGCAGCCGCTCCGCCGTCTTCCCGGGAGTGGAGACGACCGCGTCCGCCTGGGTCTCCGCCGATCGGATCGCCTCGATGATCCGCGTCAGCGCCTGGAGGTCCTCGTCGCACTTCTCCAGCGCCCGCAGCAACTCCCTCCGCTTGTCCGCGGCCACCGCCGGCGGCGGCGGCGGCGGCTCGTTGAGACCCATTAGCCGCGCCACCAGCGCCGGAGGGGTACGGGGGCTGTCCGGCGACGCGGGCGCCGGCTTTCTTCTCCTGATCTCCTGCGGGATCGCCGGACTCCTCGGCGACTCGCTGGAGTGCCGCATTTTCTTGGCGCCTTCGACCGCGGCCTCCGGCGGCGGAGGCGTCGTCGGTCTCCTCGGAGGCGGAGCGCCGGGGTTCTCCTTCCTTTTAACTGCAGCACAACGGCGAACCGCATAATGATTAATTACGAAGGAGCTAGCTAGAAGAAGGGGGCGGCGGAGCAAGGAGCAGTACTAGGGTTGCTACCGGAGGCGATGCGTCTGCGAGATCGGTTGTGTTGACGGGAGAGGAAATGGAAGATGCCGGACATGCAACCGATGCTGTTCAGGCGGTTTCCCGATCCAACCTCACGGCGAGATGAAGACGTTCGCACCGTTTCCACGTTTCCCATCGGCACCTGGTCTATCGCTCGCTCTGACGCTCTTCGTGAGTTCTGAGAACTGAGGCGGAGAGTGTGGCGGAAGCAGGGTTCTTAATTTATGCTGGCAGCATCCGAAATTACGGAAACGCCATCCAACAAAATTTCTTAAAAAAACAAACAAATAAACATAAATCCATTATATGAACGGGAAGGGAGATAACTATTGTCGTCAGACGTATAGTTGGGGGCGCATGATTTTATGATTGAGAAGTTTAGGATTCGATCCTTGATGTATCATTGTCTGGGATTAACATCCCATATAAATATAAATATCCACAGTCTACCTAAGGGTAGAAACAATTTATTCAAAGACACAATGAAAAGTCTAAAAATAACAAAATAGAACCAGAAATTTACTGATGTCCGAAAATCCAGAAGGAATCAGCGAGGGCCGGCGACCCAAATGGACTGGAGGATGCGGTGTCCGGATTAGCTTTGTCGTCGTCTTCAACGGAGGACTGGAAATTATAAAGGCAGTAAAGTGCGGAGGTATCTATCAATAATTGATGGAACTGGCTAAGGAGACATCGCCCACGTAGTCTTCCCGTGCAACTTCAAGTGGGCATCCAATGACAAAATATATATTGTATGGAAATGTTGTACCACCATTTTAATTGAACATGTTTTACGCCTGTCCAACGGCTATGTTTTGTATGATAATTATGTCATTCAATCAAATGAAGGCATACGAACAAATTAAAGGAACATCTAATAAAGTGTCATCTTAGTTGTAAAAATATGATAACGCTTATTTCAGGTCCTTCTCACAGTTCTTTTAATGCATGAAGAAGAGTAGGAATCTGGCTATCAGTTAAAAATTGACCCACATACCTTATGATTATAGCACCCTATGCACTAGCATTCCGATGGCATTATAAAGTCTGATCTTAATTTTTGGATTAGATTGAGGATTTGGATTATGTTAGGATCGGATTAGATTGGATTCAAATTTAAGATTTAATGAAGATTTTTTAAGTTAAGAAAGGAAGTCTTGACGCAACGATAAAATTATTATTTTGTAATCAAAAGGACATGAGTTCAAATCCTAAAATTAGGCACTTGCAATCCATTCTTAGAACTTGTACATTAATATTTGATCCGGCAATAAAAATCCGGAACCCCATAAGAAGGGGTCAACGATGAGGGGAGGTCAAAGGGTCCCGTGGCTCGCCGGAAAAGGGCGAGCCGACCGGACTCAGAAGAAAGGGAAATCTGATAGTAAAAGGCACCTTGGTAGGGACCAGGGTTCCGATGCTCAAATAAAGAAGTGCGTAATGACTGAGCGGAAGGAGGTGTCGCCCGGGCGGCGCAAAGAATCAAGGCCGTCCAGACGACGTTCATCGCCCGCCCGGCGGGCCGGGCACCCCAGTCAGACGGTGGGTAAAAGATGGGGACATCTTCTGACAGTCGTCAAGTCGTATGGCTATGCCATACTTCTAGTCTGACAACGGATGGTTCTGCCGTCCCATCAAAGAACATGCTCGGACTGTGGCAGCATGGTGTCAGGTAAGCTCTCTGACAAGTGCATACCGTGGTATGGGTTGCTGACACGTACGCACCTCGGTGGGCGTGTATCAGTTCCTTCTCCTTCCTATATAAAGAGGTTATTACTTCGCCAAAGGTACGCATAATACAAATTTGGCAGCCACTTTCTCCACCACTTACCTGACTTGAGCGTCGGAGGGTCGTCGCCGGGAACCCCTTCCCGGCTAGACTTTTGTGCAGGATCGCCGGAGCTTCGTTCGACCAGCCGGAGGTTCACTCCAACGATTGGGAGCGTGCCGCGTGCCCAGTGTCCCTTGGTTCAGCGATTCGGACAGGATTAATATTAATATGATAAATAAAAATAAAAAATTATACGAAAACGACGTGTTCATTGTTAACATTAATTTGTAACAAAGAGCAACGGGGAAGCGTCTTTAATATTCAATCTTCGACAGAGGGAACAGAGAAAGGCAAAGCTGCGCTTCTCACGGAAGAAAGAGGGAGAGAGAGAATGAGAAAGAAAAGAAATGACAGGAGCGTGGAGGAATCATTTGATTTCAGACGTCCACTAAGTTTTGCCGAACACAAAAGATGAAGGTGCGCAAGGAGGCTTCACAGGTAAGGTGAGCTCATGTGCCATCATCTGCGATGAAAGGTAAAAGCTAGCTGGACGAGAAGATATACTAACTGTACAAAAAAGAAGAAGGATGCAAGGAGCAACGCATGCTACAGATAAATGATTGAGGACACGGAACATGTTTCCAATTTCTTGACACATGAACACACAATTCACTTGCGGTGAGAGCTTGTGCTATACCAAGAAGTTGTGGTTTATATATATATAGGCTATATATGAACTCTCTATATCCGAGAAATGCAAACACAAAGCAGTACCATGTATGATGCCAAGCATCACAAACTTGGAAGGTTCCTGCTTACTGAAACAAACACTTGCCCCCAAAAGGTGAAGACAAAGCACATGGTGCCTTGGTCCTTTTATTTCTTTTGCTCAGATAGTGTGGCTGGAGCACCTTTATTTACTAAGTAGGACAATACGATTAATCTAAAATAGTTGAACCCACCCAGTTATTTGTTTCTTGTTGTACTCCGAAAATGCCATATAAATATATAATGTGATGGAGCAGTGTACAATTCAACGTTTCAGGGTCTGTGGCTTACTCTCGTTCTGAACTGGTTGAGCTAGAAAGGTTTTCAAGGTCAGTAATGGACCAACAACCCCCACCAACTATTCAGTCGCCTGTATTGCATGCTGATAAATAACTTAATTATCCTATCCTGCTGGAATTAACTTCATTTGAAGTGCTTGGTGTGACACCTTTTGTATTGGGATGAGATTTCAGATGAACACCGGTCAAGTACTTGCCTATAATTGGAGAAACTTGATTTGCGCAACAATTTACTATGCCCTGAGAGTCACAGGTTTTCCCACAATTGCAGGTTTTCGGTTTTCCCGAGAGTTCGTTACAGTTTGTCCCGAGACCTGGAACGGGAGCTTCCATGAACCGTCAGACATAGTAAAGATTAAGGGAGCACATTGATTGTTTTTGTGCCCACAAGAATCTGGAAATATTACATCGACATGCAAATCAGAAAGTTTTCTAATGTCAGTGATCATGTTCAAAAACGGTGCAGACATTTAGCTAGAGATGTAGCTCAGCAGTTATCGTGTAAAGACTCTGCTCCATTTTATAAAACTAAATATGTTAATGTTGGGTCAGGAAAGAGATTCCCATAACGCTCTTCAACATTCAAGTCAGTTATCAGAAAAGTAGAAAGACGGTAAAGAAAACTATAGCAACAACAAAAGCCTAAACACAAATAATGCATACCTCCACTGATACATAGCCCCCCTAGTGTTCCATTAGCAGATGTGCATGTTTCTCAAAGCGCGTGCATATTTTTCTAACTGTCCTATAGTAAGACACGTCAGAAAAGTATCTCTGACACTCTTCCTTAACAGGGTTGCAAATCTCTGACATGACAGTAGAAACTTTCGTCGTATGATTTGCCTGTTAATCATACTCTGTTGTCAACGACACCAACTCCTAGAAGAATATAATGAGCTAAGCAAGGAGTCTCATTGTTTGGCTAAGCGGGGGAACCGCTCGGCAGAGATTCCCCGCTCAGTCAATCTTAACTGTTCTTCTCCACGGTTGCTTGACTCGGTAGGTTGTTCCTCGCGCGACTGGACATGCAGTATGGTCGGACTAGCCTTTATAGGGTCATCACAGTTGTGAGCATCTAATGTCCTCTCTATAGTCATCCAGGTCGAATGAGCGATTTGCTCAGATGAGCCTCCGGACTAAACGGATCCTTCGGGCCCGCTCGGCTAACTTTGATGATTAGACGATTTCCTACCTTTATCATCTTAATTTTGATCTCCACGTTAATTATTATTCCCACTTTTAACCCATACTTAGTAAACTCTCTTTACCACCGCATAAGTTAAGAGCTTTTTTAACATTCTCTACAAGAATTAAGTTTGGCTCTGGTTAAAATTATATTTTATTTTTAAAAAATAAATTTGCTTAAAATTTAAAATAAATACACCGTATCTCACACTATTCTTTATCCTGGTGGCATAAAGTTGAATACATTCATCCTAACGTTTCTATCAATCCGTACGCTATTCTTTATCCTGAACCATCTCCCTCTTGATCGCAGACTCATTTGACATCTCATATATTGTATTAAGTTCATTGTTGATTCACTGATCCAAGAGACTGACGAAGCCCAACGCTTTAAAGACAGACACAAGTTTTTGTTGGATCAACAGTCATGGGCCATGTTTCCTTGAGCACATCTATGACAAAGTAAGTTGATTCAAGTTTACTTGCATATGGTACAACAAAACTTCGACTCTTACGCAGATCATAATTACTGAAAGCATTATTCATGTGATGCAAAAAGTTAATAACGTTCAATCCAGACCAGACGGCTCTCCGCTACCTATCCAAATCCTTGTGAAAGGGAGATAAATCATAGAACTGAACACCAAACGATCTTCTAAGTGGGAGAAACTTATTCCCCAAGGGAATGAATCCTATAGGATTTGAACTTTACTTCTGTGATACCAATCTATCATCCGAATATCAACTCAGCTACGTTCGTGGGGGACATAATAGCATTATTCATAGTGGCAAAAACGGGATGATGGTGACGAAAACAAAGGAATGTATCAGTGGCTACTCAACTGTTAAGCAAGTGCTTTAAATCATAGTGCAAGAGAAGCACCAGCACACACTTTAAATACCATGAACGTGCTGTAATCAGAGGAAAAACATTGAGTTCGAGAACAACAAAAACATCAAGATGAGTACTATATTTGAAAACATGATTCTATTTTGTGTCATTTCTGTGCTGATAAATCCAGAATACTTTCTTGAGAAGTAAGAGCAATATAGACTCAGCATTTCAAGATTACTGAAACAGAATGAAGAAAATTGAGGGTGTGAGCGCTCTCCCTATCAGTTGTGGAGAGGATTAGGCCCAGTGTTCACCCTCCTCTTCTCCCCTTCAAGAACTTCAACTCCTCTCTGCTGCGTATTTCCTCCAAAGCTTCCATTTTTATGCCGAACAGGTTTCCACGTGGGGAACCCAAACTCTCCTCTGAGTCTGCCAGAGCGACAACCACGAGTACCACAGGTCGCCAGCAACTGCAACAGCAGCAGCAGCAGAATTACAGAACAAATGATGTCCTTCCTTACAGCCATCCTTCCAACCCAACTCTCATGGCTTTGACAGAGCCAGAGAACGTGTAAAGAAGTGCAGTGTGGATGCTGGAAGTTTCACAGCCTTTAACTTGGTGAGGGTGGTTGAGTAATGTCGGCAGGTTCCTTGTTTTGGGCTGTGGGAAACCTTGAAGTCTGCAAATGTGTTTGTTTTCCGTCAATGCATGGGTGTTGGTGCTTCTTGTAATTAAAGTCCATGTACTCTTGTTCGATGGAAGTTTCTTCCAATTCTAAACTCGAGACTGCTTTTGAGTTAGAGCTGCTAATCTCTTAGTTCCATACATATATTTATGTGAGAAAGATCTACCAAGATTTCTGGTCAAATCTCGGTTTTCCATTAGCAAACAAGATGTGGTTGACAACTGCAAACAGGGAAGTACGTAAAACGAGCCTCTGGTTAAAGTGGTGTTTAAGCATAAGTTACATCATAGAAACAATTTGATCAGATCAATATGATTGAATTTTTCATCAATTAATTTGATCTTTTTTCAGATGGGGGATGATCAAATCGATTAACCAGGAAAATCCGAATTAGGTTTTGAACTGCGTCGTTAACAAACATCCATATGCATGTTCCAATCACTAGAGACCTTGATGTGTATTCCAACCACTTCGTTGTTGGACTGCAGCTGAAGAAAATGACAGGAGGCTGCAGCCAACGAAGTAAGCGTGGCATAGAGAGTAAAGCAGTCGACATAGGCCTAAAACTATGACTATTGTTTGTGAGGCCAACTTCCCAGTTTTGAACGCCTATTTCACCATCCAGTGAAATTTTCTCAGTTTTATTTTTCGATCCGAAACAGTTTGCCAGTGAAAAAAAAAACAATACACAGCTCAAAGCAGTCTGTTCTGAAGGTTGGCCACTGAAACTCTTTGATTAAAAATTCCTGTTTCGGTTTTCATTACTCAGAAATGTGAAAGATCAGTCCGTCGAACCTAACTGCTCCACCTATGAAGGTCTTGTACTATTTCACTTTGATGGCCTTGTACCATTTTCCGGTCTTCGTGTTTACATTTAAGGATGCAAATATCTATGAAACAATTATTCAACCTTCATAAATGCAAACTTTTAATAGTATAGCGGTGGAATCTGCTCAAAATGTAAAGGCATGCATAAATTCTCGAAATAAATAGCACAGCGGTGATCTTAACTTTGCATTTTAATGTGTATGTCCATTAAAAGTTGCCCTTGCAGAGATATTTATCTATTAATTAGGCTGCTACATTTTTTTAATCTTCTTTCATCATCACACTAACAGCTCTCGCATCAGTTGCAACACTCCACTGATTTGCTAACGGAGGATTTCATTCTATGATGCAGATAACTTGTTTCCTTTTTTTTCTATAGGAATTCAATGTGACAAGTCATATATATTATTAGATTGCAGCAATCATAATATAATATAATGGCCAACTTAGTCATTGTTTTACCAGAACTAACTTCACCAGAGAACATTGAATGCGAGACGTCTTTCTGTTTGACTTGATGATTGCATGACTATCTTCAAAAGATGCAGCAGGCAAATTCACAATTAACTCATTCTGTACAAGCATATATATTCTCCATCTTGTTTTTGCTCCAATAATATATTCTCCATCTGCTATTACCTTTTAATAATACCAAAGTGCATAAGGCATTCACAAACACTACAAGCAAGTTGAGGTAAAACAGGTTTTCCAAATATCACCCAAAGTCGTTACACGACTATTTATTTGTAGCGAGTACTTTGGTTATTCATTTTTGAACTCCTAATTCTCCTGTTGCATCTGATTCAAAAGAAAGTTACCTTCCAGATTCCTGTGGACCTCGACCTTAAATTTCACCTCCTTGCTTCCATTCTTAACTTTAAGGAGCATGTCAAGCTTTGCAGTTTCTTCAATCACCTATTAGTTAAAAAAAATCAAGGATAAATCCATATAATCAAGTGATTGCTGTATAAAGAACTTTGTTTCTCTGCTTCAGAAACAAATTTAAATTATCTAAGGCTCAGTGAATGCGATTTCTTTGGGGGAGAAATTATAACACATTCATTTCAAGCATTTCAAAAAGACTTGAGATGAAGATCTAGGGAGATTTGTTCCTAAAATGGGTTCAGCCATTCCATGCATTTCAAAAAGTCTCAAAATGAAATTCTAGGAAAGTTTTATTCCCAAAAGGGGTTCAGCCCAAGAAAGTTGAGCTCAAATAACAGAAAACTTAAAAAAAGTCAAAGGCCCAAAGCAAGGGAAAACAAGACACTCTGATTGAGCTAACTGGATCAGACAGCCCAGATAACTCAGTCAATCCTCACGGGTTGATAAGTTCAATCGGGCTTGTTAGTGTGATTGGTCCGATGGGTTTGAACCGGCCAGTCAGTCTGATGGATCCAATCAAGTCAGTTGGTCCAAAGTATCCAATTGGGTCATTCAATTTGGTGGGTCTGATCGGCAGTAAGATGCAGACCAGTCTGGTTGCACGGTCCAATCGGATTGATTAAATGTGAATCTATTGGGTCAGATGTGAATGGGTCAAACTAATCGGTCCAAATGGTTCAGTTGAGATGGGCAAATCAACTAGGCAGGTTGAAATAAGGAGTCAGTCCAGCCAAACAAGTCGATGATACTGGACAAGTTGGCTAGGCCAATGAAACAAATAGCACAAGCAAGATGAGGCATAAAAAATATTTATGTGGAGAATTCTTTTTATAAAAATTATTCCTCAAGTTTTTGGTATTCATTATGATATTTTTACCAAACAATCATAAAAATAATTATTCTTTATTTATTTCATTTCCTAACCAGGCATTTTTACCAATAACACAAAGATAGTTATTCTTTGTTTATTTCATTTCATCATAAAAAAAAAAAAAACATATATCTTATTGGCTAAGTATCCCTTATCAACTAATTCCCCAAATGACTACGTTTTTCTTTATCTCTTCTATTCCGTGAACCAAATGCACAAATCAATTCTCATGGATCAGTGTATTTGGTTGACAAGAATAATCATTTTAGTCCCATGAATTCCCATGGATAAGTTTTCCTATGTTTGGTTAAACAAATAAGTTTGGAATATCAATTCAATTGACACAGAGTTATATCCTTTAAACATCATTCGTAGTCGTGTCGTTCCCAAAAAAAAAAAAAATCTATTTCTACATTTTAAAGATCGAAAGAGTGTGTATTCCTACACCATTCAAACCCCCCCCCCCCAAAAAAAAAAAAAAAAAAACTATTACTATTTCAATATCTGAAGAGTATGTATTCCTACACCATTCAACTACCCAAGAAATTCATAATTTGAGCAAGTCGAACGAGATGGGATGATGGAGGCAACGCACTGAATAGATCAGGCAAGTTGAATGGGAGGAGTGGCTTGCCCTAGCTGAGCAAATGGGGAACAATTGGACTGGATGAACCAAGCAAGCTGCACAATGCAAAGCAGACCCCACAAGGTGGGCGGGCTGAATAGACCTAGGACTGACCAATTGTATGGACCAAGTGAACTACTGCCTTTTATTTGGCTGATATTTTATCAGAATTATTCCTGACCTTCCAATAAGCTAAACATAACATATTCCTATTACAGTGACTAACAATTTCATTCCTAGAGCAACTATTCTATTGTCTGTCAATTCCATTTCCCGAACCAACCAATCATAGCATTAATGAATAAGAGAGAACTTGAATGTATAAATAAACAAAACTCAAACAGCATAAGAAAAGTCAACCGCTAAATACAAAAGCCTTTGTTGAGCTGCTCTATCCCCTTAGAAAATCAGCCTCTCACTTAAATTAATAATTTTCAGAATAAAAAATGTGTGAATCCTAGCTCTTTTTACCCTTCAGAACTACATGTGAAACAATTTAAAAGTAGCAAGCATGAAGCAAGGGAAAGAAATAGTCAAGAGATTCGACCTCTGCCTTTGCATGGAGGACCTCCAGTAGCTCGTAAGGAAACAGGGAATTGGACATTTGTTGGATGGTCTTCAAAGCATGGTCTGTTGCATCTCTAACCAGAGGATCATTTACAGGAACAGTGCGCCAACCAGGACCAAGCTCATCTGTCAAATGATAATACTCACTGAATGTGGAACCATTCTAACAGAATTGACAGAAAATAATGATTGTAGTGGATACCCACTGGCACCCGAACGTTATGCAAGCTTCAAACTATTATAGAGCACGACAAGATACAAAATTCCCAACCTAGAAGTAATTGAAATTAGTTACACAAGGTTCATGTGATCCTTGTACAAAAGCCTGGTTGCTGCACAGCATAAAACCTATCAAATGACACCTGAATATGAAAGTTTGGATATTTTTCATGCCATAACTATATTCGAGAAGACAACAGTTACGTGCTAGTGAAACTTAGAAGCTACTCTTACTCTCTAGGCAACCTGCCCATAGAGAACAAAATAAAAAAATTTGCAGTGATAAACCTAACATAGTTAAACCTTGTGATCACTATAGATTGATATACATTACTCCTAGGTACTTCAGAATTAGACTATATTATTACCTCGTTTAGCACCGAGGTCAGCAGTGGTAAGAGAGGGAGAGTCTCCCACATGCTCAAACTCTTGAAGCTCTTTAAAGTGGAGCCATGGCTTGACCCATATCTTAGCTTCATACAGCTTCTTCTTCCCTGCATCGATTGCCTCCAAGGTCAAGTGATGAAGTGTTCCTGCCACAACTTGCTCTTTTGCCTTCACTACTCGAGTAAATTCCAGAAGTCTATTCTGTGTGAGCAGAAAAGAAAAATTATCAAAAGTATTGCAACAATGCTCCTACATACTCTGACTGGAGAGACAATGAGTAAGTAGCTTTTAATGGTTAATCATCGAATTCAAATTCTCCTAATTTCACTTGGAGTATTTTATTTTAACTGAAACAGGGATGGTGTGAACTCTGACTGGAATCAGCAGCAAACTTTGAAATGTTGCTTCATGATCCGTTTTTATCTTTGATGTAGTTTATTCTCTCATTCGCAAAGTTTAGGCGTTCTTCTATCCTAGCCATTTCGTATTTTTTACTTTCTGATGAATTTAGTAAACTGACCAAACCCACAGCACCTTGAAAAGGAGAGATCTTTCAACAGAAATATATTATAAAACCACATGGAGTAGTACCCATCCAATTCCACAAGAAACTAGAAACTAGATATGACAAGTAAATGCACATACCCAATTTTTATGCAAAGACTTGACATTAATGGAAATAATCCTCTGAATAATCTTGCTTGCAAAAGATATGCCAGTCTGCTTTGAATTGGATATAATTCATGATTTTTTTTTACTCTTCAGACTTGAAGCTATTTTGAATGCACAATAAGGAAACAATAAGGAAAACACAAAGAAATTGGCTAACATGCACTAACTCGGAATAACTCTATATAGGACAAAACATGAAACAATAAGGAAAACACCATCAAACAAAATTTTGAAGAGCAAAATATTACTAGATAGTTCATACTTTGTACATATATATATATATATATATATATATATATATATACACACAAACCACATAACTAATTCTCCTATAATTGTTGAGATTAATTATATAAAAAATTATGGAATTAATCATCCAACAATTGTGGACTAATTTCAACAAGATGATTCCACAAATTCTCAGTGACAATTTTATTTGCATGGTCCTCAAACTAATAGCAAGATGGTATTAATTTGCAAATGTAAAAGATGTGATGTTGTTCGGTTGAGATGAGATCCTCTGTCCCGAAAATGTTGTGTCCCCGTGTCCCAACGCCAATCAGACGGCTATGACATTTTCATGATGTACACCGCATCCTTGAGATGTGATTTAGGTCGTCCGATCGGGGCTGGGACACGGGGACACAATATTTTCGGGACAGAGGATCTCATCTTTGTTCGGTCTCAGTCAATTAAAATCAACAAGTTACTCTTAGATAAAGCATTTGAGCCAATCAGGTAAGAGAATATCCTCTAATCTCCTTCTTGGAAGACTCCCAAAATGTAATTGTTGAAAGCGACTTAGCTTGCCTTAAGCAAGATAAAACAATGATCAGCCATTACAGAGGCTTTCATACAATCAACTCAACTCAAATAAAACACTAAGTCTGGCCAGAAGATGCTTTGCACAAAGTTCCAGGACTACAAGATGTCTACAACACATCCATTAATGCAAGAATTTAAATTAATCTCATGCTGGATGCAACAATCCATCTGGCCTTATGGATGATGTGGCCATTTTCTTGAGATGATGAGATGACTCAAAACGAATTCAAGAATTTCACATCTATCATAGATCCAAAAGATATCCTAACATATGGATGATCTATATCCTCACAGGATTCAACTGTTGGAAAGGATATCCCAGCAAAATTCCTTCAACGGATGAGTTTATTAAACTGTAACATATGGATGATCTGCATCCTCGCAGGATTCAACTATTGGAAAGGTTATCCCAGTAAAATACATTGGATAAGATTGTAAGCTTGTTTAGGTCTAGCATTGACAATTGACTGAGGTATAAAAGCTTGATCTTTTATTCCACAGTGGAAACTTTTCTTTAAACGGAGATCCACATAAGACATTTAAACATTTCTAACACTTGCTTTGAGCAAACACTTAAGCGTGAGGGTAGCTGGTGAGATCATAAGAACTCCGTAATGACTAATTGAATGGTGCAGTTGAAAAGCTGCAATTCTTTAGTTTGAGAAGAGAAATGATGAGACAGCTTAGTCACGACATGGTTGACAAAGGCAGCAATAACAAGGAGGAACGAGAGGAAAGAGGCACAGATAAATGATATAGAAAACTCAAACCCTAGGACAGGATCGTCTCTACCTCAAACTAGATTTTGGGGATCCTACCAAAAACATCAAAAAATAATAATAATAATAATAATGAGAATCTTTTTTTAAAAAAAATAGAACATTATACCACACAGAATTAATTGATACAGCCTCGGATAAAGGGTCTCCATGATTCAGATGAGCTCTCTTCAAATAAGGTGAAGAACACAAACGTACCTCTTTTTTGTTGTGCTCCTCGACAGCGAAGCGAGCGAGCTCCTCGATCTCGGCACTGTTCTGCGCCCCATCCGATACTATCACATCTCCAACCATGGACGCAAGCGCAGGCGAGAAGAACAGGGAAGCGAAGATCAGAACGAGGGCAACAAGAAGAAGAGGGCTCGGCTGAGTGGGATGAGAATGAGATGCCACGCTTCGATGGCCAATTTATAATGCATATTCTGCGACCTTATTATTTCTCATAAATAGGCATCGCTTTGGCATCCGTCATGTTCCACGCGTGTCGTACAACGGAAGCAGTCGTGGCCGTCGGATCGAGAAAGCTCAAGTTAGCAACAAACTTAAGAGTTAAGAAACAAATAATGGTACGAGCACTTTCCAATAAATTAATAACAGTATATTTAAAAAAAAATCAGTTTCAGATAGAAGATAGGACTGAATAAGTCGAGCTGAACTGAATTTTTTGATGTTTAAATTTATTTGATAAGATAATTAAATTAAGTCATGGTGAGTTAAATTAAGTTTAAAATTAATTAAATTTTTAAAATGAGTGTTTAAGTTTAGTTTGTTTTATATTTTATAAGCTTGAGCTTGTTTCAAGCTTGGCTTGACCTTGGTTCATTTATATGTTATCAAGCTTTCAATTCAAATTTGATTTGAGCTTTGTTCGAGCTTAATTCATTTAGATATTATCGCGCTCTCAATTCAAACTTGTTTGATTGTTTGAAATTTTTAGTTGTTTAATTGATTATTGAGTTTGATAATTTAAATTTATTTATTTATTTATTTTATTTTATTTTATTTTATTATTTATTTAACATATTTAAAAAAATTTATTAATGAATATAGTTCGTGAACATTGTTCATGAACGTTGTTTATGAACATTGTTCACGAATGTTAACAAACTGAATACATATATGTTCAAATTTGTTTGTTTAACTTAACGAGTTGTTCAAGTTTGTTTATTTAATTAATCTTATGTATATTGAATGAACATAAATAAATTCTTATTAAACCGAATATCAAACTTGTTCATGAATACTTGGTTCATTTACCACCCTAGTTTCAAATATCAAATTAATTATTTTGAATTTCATAACTTAAAATGGGCACAAGTAAATATTACTTTTCTGTTTGTTTAAGTTTAATATATTTATATATTTTTTTTAAAAAAAATGTCATAATAGATTTTAATTTTTTGTATTTCTCGAAAAATGACCAGAATCCAGATGCGATGAGCATGGACAAGATTCTGTTGGAAGTAAAAATAATAATAATTGTTTGGTAACCACCGTCTCCGCCGCGAGGTCAAACGGCCGCCCTCCTCTGCGCCACTCTCTCACATCAATACTTCAATGATTTCAGGACATTAAAAAAAATATACTCCATACACGAATCATACACAAATAAATAATATTATCATCTTTCACCAACAACTTATCATACATTAGTTTTCTTTCTTGAAAATAATAACCCAATTTCACACATTATGAAATATGAACATACATAAATAATAAAACTATCTCAAAAGAAGGGAAAAAAACCATGTTTTAAACATAAAACATGGGAGCTTAATTAGGAGCAGAACCCACTACAAATTCACCATCCTTTATTCTAAATAAAGTATGTTATTAGTAAACCTTCTTTTTCCTCGGGTAAAACTAAAATCAATCGTAAAATTTGATCACTCTATAAATGATTTAGTTTTTTTTTTTTTTACTTATTACCTTTTTATTTCAAAAACGGAGTGTGCTCTTCGTGCCCGTTCTAGTTCAATCCAGAAATGGCGTGGCCGAGCAATTAGACTCGCAGATCGGGGCACTGGTCGAGGGGACGCATCCTCTGCGACCCTGCCTTGAGCGGGCAGGGCGTGTCGATGGGTGGCACCATGCAATTGTAATGCAGGCAGAGCGCGGTCCCGGCTGGGAGGGCAGCGGTCGCCGTACCGATCTCGATCCCTGTCAAGAAGTTATGCTGCAGGTAGAGCAGTTGCATGCCATTGTTGAGCCCCTGGACCAGGCGGTTGGGTACGTCCCCGGTGAACCTGTTGTTGTTGAGATATAGGCGGCTCACCGAGGCCAGCTGCGGCGGTACGGCCCCCCAGAGCCGGTTGTAGCTCAGGTCCACCACCGGGATGACGACGTCATCTTGCGAGGGCTCCACTGGACCGGAGAAGGCGTTACGCTGCAGGTGGAGCGCCGCGAGAGGGAAGCCGAACACGACCCCGGGAATCGATCCGTAGAGGAAATTTGAGCTGAGGTCAAGGAAATTGAGACGGATGAGGCGCCGAAGCACGGTGTCGACTCTGCCGTTGAGGGCGTTGGAACCGAGGGAGAGGTATTGGAGGGAAGGAGGAAGCGGCGGCACGGGGCCGGATAGCTGGTTATGCTTGAGGTTGAGGTGTAGGAGCGGGGAGGAGGTCGGGAAGGGAGGGAGGGAACCGGAAAGTTGGTTGTGGCAAAGGATGAGATTGGAGAGCTTCGGAGAGGAGGCGATAGACGCCGGGATCGAGCCGGTGAGCTGGTTGTAGCCGAGATCGAGGGTGCGAAGGTGGGGGAGACCGGCGAGGCTTGTGGGAACGGGACCGGAGAGGAGGTTGTTGCTAAGAACAAGGAAGCGGAGCTCGGAGCAGCTGGAAAGGGCGTCAGGAATGGGACCAGTAACGCGGCCAGGGACGAGGGAGAGCTCGGCAAGCGCAGAGAGTCGTCCGAGCGCAGGATCGAGTCGCCCATTGAGTCCCGGCGCACCGGCGCGCGGGTCGCCGAGCGCAAGAGCTACCACATGATCCCGGACGCAGAACACGCCAGGAAAGTCGCAGGGATCGCCGGTGAAGTCCCAGGCGGAGAAGAATTCAGAGCCGGGCATGTCATCGAGGCTCTTACGGATGGCCTGCAGGGCTAAAAAATCAATCGGGTCCAGAATCGCGGTCACGCCACTCAACGACACCATCACCATCACCGACACCACCGCAATCATAAAGAATCGGCAATCCCGCAAGCAACAACACCCAATAACCTCCATCAGTGCCACCTCCTCTGCTTTCGACGGTTACTCCGTTTGCTTCCTCTCGCAGGACGGTTTAATAAAGGAGGGCGGGAGATGGAGTGTTAATGTGCGTGAAAGGTGGGGAGGCGAACACCACCTTGCTCGCCCGCTTTCCCTCGTGGGGAAGGGATCGAGCGCTTTAATGGCGGAAATGCAAAAGAAGACAGAGTGAGATTACAGAGAAAGAGAGAAGAAGAACAAGAAGATTTGGAGAAGAAGTATTGCTCACTGCTTCTTTGTCTCTTCTTCTCCTGTTTATGGTAACAATCGATGATGGCTTGCCGCTTGAAGTTGAGGTAGATAGATAGATTGATCCCTCGTATCTCCCCACCAATAGACATGATCCGGACGGAAGGTGAGTGGGCAAGTATTAGCTTACCAAAATCATGTTTTTATATGCCGTATTATCTTTACAGACTCGTCAATGATTGTCCGAGCCTTATGCTTCGGTGAGGAGGTGGCCGGCCTTGCCGCGATGACCATGTGACTTGGACTCGGTGTAGGGCGCCACGTCGCCTTTCTGATAATCAAATGGGTCCCATGGAACGCGTGCTGGGAAGGTACGTGGCTGATAGATTAAGTAAAAAAGAGGGTAGAAAGTGGCTTCGCTTTGGATGGGTAGATGAACGAGTGAGTAACAGAGTAAGTAGGGCAGGTGAATAGTTTTTTTTCCTTTTTTCACTTACCACCCCGTAGAAATCTTCCATTTTGATTATCTATCTTTCTGAAAATATCCCTCCTCCTCCCTCTTCGATGCCAATAAATATGATCAAATTATTCTCTCACAATCAGCCATTGACGCTGATGGAGAGGCAGAATGGAATTGGTTCCCTCTTTTCTCTCTGTTCGTCCGCTCACGTGACGCCCTTCTGAAAGTCAATGAATTGGAGTTCATGCAGGAAGTGTGACTACTGACAACCCCTTTTGTATTCTTTAATTGTGAAGTTATACTTCCCATTTCTTCTCGGTCAGTTAGGTGTCCACTTTTACTTTTGCTGTTGGAGTGAGTGAAAAAATCTCAAAAAGATTTTTTTTTAAAATTATTTTTGGAATTAAGTTTTGGTTTTGAAGATATTAATGCTATTTTAGCCAAATCAGAGTGGTTTTAACAACCTTGCCTAAACGAGCATGTTGTACATTTCAGGAATACTTGCATTAGAATTTTCTTCAACAATTATTTTTAACACAAAACTAATAATGCACTTATTTTAATCCAATCGTATTTTGCAATGGTTTTTAATTAAGTTACTGAAAAATCAAATGGTGGATATTGAAATGGGAGATTGTGGAATATTACTTTTTATCCAACAAGAAATAAACAAATAAAAATAAATAATAATAATAACCGGCCTAATGCGTCTCCCGGAGGAGGAACAGGCATCGCCGATGTGGGGCCCGCAGCGGCCTCCTCTTTCAGCCATCCACGCGCGCCCTCAGGAGCGTCACTCACGAACGCACCTACCTCCATAAATGCTCGTCTCCTCGACCTCGACGCCTTGCTCTCCCCCTTCCCAATCCCTTCTCTACTTCTCCTCTGCTTCGATGATCAGAGGAGGAGGAGGAGAATTGAAGCTCTCGTTATTCTCGTTACCTCTTCAACCATCCCCAATTCGCCCTCCCAAACCAGATCTGTAAGGGCATCGCATCGATCTCCGCCATGGGAACCAAGGTACTGCGGCCCCAGGACTGCCTCCTCCGCCACCCCAGGCCCTTCTGCCGGACCAGAAACCCTTCCTCCAAGCGCCTCGTCTCCAGACGAGGTGAGTGTCTGCAGGGATCCAAGGCAAGGAAGCGCGAGATCACGGCTGCCGGCGTCGTATCGGAGTGCGTCCCGGGGCGGTTGGTGCGGGATGTGGCCACGAGAGAGGTACGGGTGAAAATGGCATTGACGCTGCCTCAGGACGTGTACGCGGGGTCGGCATGCTCGCTGTCGCCGTCGCCGCAGGCGTTGCCGCTGCCGAGATTCTCGATGAGGACAGAGGAATCGGCGGCGGCGGCCGCATCGGTGGATCCCTTCGCCACCAGAGACTTGAGGCGGTTGCTTCGGCTCGAATGACGTGCCCTAGATCGCGATTCAGGGGAGAAAACGAGAGAGGAACAGCCCTAAAATTCAATTTTTTGTAGGTCCCTTTTTCTTCTCTTCTCTTCTCTTCGGATCAGAATCAAATTTTTATTGCTTTCTTGTATCCCGTGTGAGTTTTATTAGCCCGGATTGAGTTATGATAAGTGCCAAAAAGATCGAGGAAATGTAATCGAAGCGAACGAGGAAAATTGAGGCGTGTAGAAATTGGTTTGGTCCCCAAATCTCATTCATGCCTGGTGGAATCTAATCTGTGAATAATCACAATAGTTTAAAGTGAAATCAGATTGGTTATCTTGAAGACTGCATTCGATGATTTGTTCTAATCCTGATGAAAAAGATGATGGAAACGTTAACAATCAATTTTATTCAAGCCAATGACAACATCACACGATTAAATCATTCTTCAACGATGCTCCAATAAGTAAATCCTGATCAAATAATAATCAATTTTCAACTGCTATACACGCACAAAACGTAGTACGCCAATTAGTTCATTCAATACTTTTTTCTGCAGTAGCAGTGCCCGTCGACGGTGGATACCCGATTCCATGCCTATTTTGAGGAAACAGCATGAAGATGACTCCGGCGACTGCGCCGATCACCGGCGGCAGCGCAATCACCAGCATCTTCTCCTGGACAAGTAGAGCAGGGTAGAAGCACGTGACCGTGTTGTTATCCAGCAGTGCGACCGCCGCGAACACGAGCAGCGAGAGGACGGCATGGGCGAAGTCACCCAGCCGGAGCTTGTACTTAGAGAGGTCATACCTCGCCGCGGCGCCGGGGTCGGAGAAGAGCCAGATCCCGCGCGCCGTCACAATGCCGTAGTACAGCTTGCCGTCGGCGGGGTCGAGAAAGCTGTCAGTGAAGCAGGCGAAGGAGCAGTTGAAGGCGCAGGCAACGAGGAGCACGCCTGAGAGCCACCTGTTTACGGTGGTGCAGTGGCCGACGTTGGTGAGGAGCGGGCTGAGGAACTGGAAGAGGAAGACAGTGCCGCTGGGGAGGAGCTTGATGAGGTCGCCGACCCCCTTGAAGGTGCGTTCAGTGATGGTCGCATCACTTCTGGAAGAGAGCTCGTTGGCCATATTGGCGATCGGTTGCTGTGCCTTCGCATTAAGAATGTTGCATAGAGGCATTTATAATGAGATGGCGGAGAGAGTTTGCTTGCAAGGATTACCACTGCGTGAGCTAATGGCATTGTTTTGCTTGCACTCTTTGGATTCTTATCTGTTGCTGTTTCTTTTAAATTTCATGATATACTCAAAGTGGCAGCATTTTTTTTTCTGAAGTTAACGAAATGCTATCCTAAACAGACATTTAATCTCAGTCATTTCGTAAGAGAATAGTTAGGATTGGTCGTCAGGCCTCTCTATATATAAATCATTCTAATTAATAACCTAATAAAATAAAATTTATATTTTACAATTCCTCCTCAATTAATTAAATATGAAAGAAAAAAACAACTTACTCCTCATATTATTAATGTGGTTAGACAAAGGAAGAAAAGAGGGACTCCTAAGAGATTGGGGAGAAAATATGGGTAGTCAACATTGTTGTTCCGCAATAGTGGTCTCGATCTAGTCGTGAAGATAAGGCGGAGTTGACAATACTTACAGTATGAAGAATAGTAGTGACGAAACTCTCGATCGGGATAGTAGTGAATGTGACACAGCGGTGGTCAAGGAGGAAACTAGCAACGACAAGGTTGAGGCAGTGACTACAGCGATTATCGCGTATATATCGCTCGCTATTAGGGAAAAAGGAAGTTACGGTTGTGCTCATTGAATCACAGTCAAATGCTTGAAAGGAGGGACAAGGAAGACAATGTCGACATTGGCTGCTCACATGACAAATCGAGTAGTGAGTTGTGCATGGAAAGATAAGCAATCGTGCAATAGGAGGAAATTTTAAATTTAATTTGAGTAAAAGATGATATTATTCTCTCCAAATGGTTCAATACTTCAATATCGCCCATTGCATAATAAGATATAAATAAATTATGGGGGGCATTTTAGTTTACCACAACGGCCCTTGCATAGGAAAATTAAACACCCAACCAAATATTTTTCATACATTGGAAATTAATCTCGAGATCTATATATTGGAGCAAATGCTTATACTGATACCAACTGTATCAATTTATAGAGGTGAAATTTTAGATTTAATTAAAATTGTGGTGAGTTGAAATGCGTGAAGAGATGAAGAGGTCGTGCACTAGGAAAAAATTAGGATTAGTTAAATTAAGGTGGGGTTTAAATAAAATTTAAATTTTAATTATTTAAAAATGGATGGGGTTGGAGCTCACCCTAGTCCAAGGGTGACTCCACCCCTGGTTTCTCACTGAAAAAGATACTTTTGAGAAAAGAAAATAGGAAGAAATAAGCAAAAAAGAAAAACTTTATCTTCTTTGTTAATAAACTCGATTAGTTTTGATGAACTCGGCAAAGATATAAAAAAAAAAAAAAAAAAAAAAAAAAAAAAAAAAACATAACTATTATTACTATGCCAATAAAATTCTAGACAATCTGAGAAAAAGGAAGAAAATGCGAGGGTCAAGGACGGCTCTTGTTACTAGAAAATGACAGCAACTGATGTTACGTTTCTTACTTATCAGAGAAGATAAAGGAGAAGAAAAGAGAGTTTTTGTGCTTGAGAAGAGAAGAGGAAAAACTGTAAGTTTACTGCCAAGAAGACGAAGAGAAGAAAAAGAAAAGGAAAAAGAAGGAAAAAATAAAAAGTAGGAATTAGCGAAGGTATAGTGAGCATGGTGGGGTTGCAACGTGCGTAGGAAGAAAAAAAAAGAAACGAGAACGATTTTCAAAAATATCCTATTTTCTTTGAAACTGATCGAATTCGTTTAAACTTTAAACTTAATTCAATCATAATTGACCAAATCAACTTCAAATTAATTCTGATTTAAATTAATATAATTCTTATGTCTGTCCTTTTTGTCGGATTTAATTCGAACTAAATCCAATTTTTATTTTAATTTACATTCTCACTTCATATTTTATCTATTTATTATTATATATTTTATTTTTAAAATTTAATACGTAATATGTTATAATATTTCCTCATACAAGTAATACCAAATGGACCGATGCCTTTCTAAATATGCGCTTAATTTTAATTTTCTGACAATAAATAATGAATTAGCCGATCAAAATAGTGATGAGATATAATATTATTTTTTAAAATAATAATAAAAAAAATCTCAGGACGATAGCACCCTCGCTGGGATGGATAAGAAGGGCCTCATGCGTTTTGTGCGTAGATCGACTTCATCCTAACATTTTCCGTTTCTAAAGCCGGTTCTGAATTATATTAGTCCAACTGTCCAACTAAATATGTATTATATATAACTTGTTGGATGTGAATGCACGTTTTTGAAGGACAAGCTAACGCCTTCGAGCATAGCATGTTATAGATTAGAAGATATACAGATTCATTTTATTGTTTTCGAGCGGACATGGATGAGTTGTGTTTAATGGAAATCTAAATCTAAATCTAAAAAGGCAATGGAGTATTTTGTCTGGTTTGGAGGTGGAGTATGGAGTTGGGTCTTGAAACCAATGGAGTCCGAGGAAGCTACCAAAATATGCATATGAGTAAAAGAGGATTTAGATTCCACCAATAAACTTGGACCTCCTATCTAATTCACAATGTTTATAGATGATAGATTTGTTACTACCTAATTAGAAAATAATGTTTAGGTATATGATAAAAATGGAACTAATATTTTAGATTTTTATACAAACATTTTTTTACCATAAAACTTAAAATATATTTAGCTAATTAATATAATCATATTTAAATATTTAAGTAAAACAGTAATATTTAAAAAAAAATAGAATAGAGTATTATTTAAATTTTTTCAACTTGGGCGATTTTTAATGAGCAAAAATGCAAAAGGAAGTCACAAATTAAGTATTAATCAAAAGTTCGTCCTACAAAATAAAGTTTAATTATCTTCAGAATTAATCGGTTAAAATTGGATACCTGAATTATTCAACTAAAATGTCTCATTAAGACTACGTTTGGTTGGATGTAATGTAATCGAGCTTGTAATATAATCAAATTTATAATGTAATGTAATATAATCTTTATTACATTACTACGTTTGGTAATATAATGTATGTAATCATATTTTGGTTAAATAGTGACCTCGTAATATAATCGGATTACATAGTATTTGTTTTGTAATCCAGATTACAAAACTTCACTAATAAAATAATCAACCTTGTAATGTAATCCTGATTACACTACAAGACAGATTACACCTTACTAAACATAGCCTTAAATATTTTATCTTGAAAATACCTTAAATACAGTGCTTGTGTAACACCTAATGCTAGAGCGTGTAAAAATTATAGAATAATTATTACAATATATAACACTTAATATAATACTATTAAAGTATTGCAACATCTATTTATTATCTTTTATACATTGTAATAACTACTAAATAATTACTACAACTATTTTCAAGTAATTAGCAACTACTCTACATATACTATAGAGTAGTTACTAGATTACTAGAACTGTTTTCAAGTAATTAGCAACTACTCTACATATACTATAGAGTAGTTACTAGATAGCTATTATAACTGTTTTCAAATGATTTTAATTAATTTAAAATAATTTTAAAGAAGTTTAAATAATTTTGACAAATTGGTAAGAGTATTTGGATATAATACAATTATGTTTAACTCTAAATTTTAAAATCTTGAAACCTGAATTATAAACTCTCAACATTAAAATAGTTAATTTGTTCACATTATAGTAGTTTAAAATAATATCTACATATTATAACAACTAACTAATAGCTTCTAATATACGTTATAATTAAACCTTAAATTTTAAAATCTCAAATTTTAAATCATAAAATCTGAACATTATTATATCAAAATATTTTTTTTATCAACTTAATCAAAATTATTTAAATGTTATCAGCATTATTTTAAATTAATCAAAATTATTTTAAAATATCTACGGTAACTATTTAGTAATTTTAAATATTGTAACAGCGGCCGGTAATAGCTACAATAACATTGTATAAGCATGAGACAGACTTTTGATTTTTTGTTTTTAGCGTCCGTTTAATTTACTTTTGATTTTTTTTAATTTTAATAAAAATAAAAATAAATAAATAAAAATAAATAAATAAAAATAGAAAAAATAGATTGCGCTACGCCTGGTCAACTCAAATCCGTCCCCTAGTGCCGACCCCGAGGGAGGTAAATTGCGCTACGACTGGGCAACTCAAAGCCTGTAGAAATTAGACGAGCAGGAGAGAGTGAGAAAGCCAGAGGTGCGAAGACGATGGCGGCTGTCGTCGGGGAGGTGGACGTGGTGGATTTCGAGCCCGACGAAGATGATCTCATGGACGAGGACGTTGGTGCTGCTGAGGCCGACCCCTCCCCTGCACCCAAGCTCCGATCCACGGTCGCCGGGAGCGGCTCCTCTGGATTAGAACCCAGGAAAACCAAAGGTCGCGGTTTCCGCGAGGAAGCAGGTCCCAATCGCGGCATCCGTCTCTCCGCCAGGGATTTTGATTCCCTTGACTCCGATGGAGGCCCCGGGCCGCAGCGGTGTAAGTTGGGGAAACCCTAACCCTAATACTGCCTTCCTTCTTATTGTCTTTTGGATTTCTAGGGCTTCAGGTTTAGCATAACTTTCCATTTTGCATGTTTATCTTACTATTGCTCCATTTCCCAACGTCGTGGGTTATTTTTGTCTATAAAAAAAAAATCTTATTGAAATAAGAAGGAAAGATTGAGGGAAACTCCTCCAAGATATGTTAGATGATGTCGCTGATGCTCCTATTTCTTAAAGATTGAGGCCTAATGGCAGTTAGTACTAATGCAATTTCACTTCCTGTTTGGAGTATGGTGTTATGCATTTGATTGATTAGCTGCATTTTTATCTCGGCACCTAATTTTTTGAAATCTTTGTACACCGTGTTTGGATTTTGATGTTCTGGATTTAATTGGTTAACTGCATTATTAGCTCAACGCTCAATATTTTGAATTCCTTGTACAAGCCCATAAAGTGTCGTTCTCTGAGCATAATTAATGTCCATACTCCATTGTGATTGTCTAAGTGAAAGATTTTTTATTACGGACGTTATTATGAAGCTTGGTATAAATTGATAGGAAATATGGCTGAATTTAGTGCTGAAAATGTCCCTACAACAGCCTTCACATGTGAATTCAACCCTGCACGCACGATTATGTTTTTTTGTGTAACTTTGTATAGTTACATGTCTTCTGTACTTTTATTTATATGCAGTTTCCTTAATTATGGCATAATATTTTGAGTTGTTAATCAAGAAAAGTATCAGAAGAGATGTTCGTCTAATTATTTTTTCAACAAACCAGAAGAGTGTTATTAATAAGTGAGGAAAACATAAAAAATTTAGCATAAAATTCTTTGTGCTAATCTAGGATTTCAGTTATTGACTGGACTTGGACTGAGGACAAACTCGAATGTAATACATAACTTATAATTTGTGAAAGTGATGGTATTCCTTTTTGACAACCTTGTTTTTTATCTGTCGAAGAACTTGTCAAGTTTATACCAAACAAGAAATTCATCTTTCTTAGAGTAGTAAATTTTGAACCGAGTTGAACATTTGATGTTTTTTGTAAGAATATTTATAACTTGAAGTATGAACTAATTGCTAATTGTGTAGGTTATTTGTTTCTGTGATAGTGTCCTTGTGATTTTTTATTCCTTGTACATTTTGCTGCTAGTTCCAGAAGGCTACTGTTTTATGTTGCATTTGCTCCATTTTTGTGATGAAATCTAACTTTTGCTGAATGGTGCCATTCATTGCTGGGATTGTATATGACAAGTGCAAATTTCATATTACAGCTATTGAGGGATGGATTGTGCTGGTAACTGGAATTCATGAAGAAGCACAGGAAGATGATCTGCACAATGCCTTTCGTGAATTTGGCCAAGTAAAAAATTTGCATTTAAATCTTGATCGTCGCACTGGTTTTGTTAAGGTAGGTATAATAGTTTCTATAAACTCAGTCAAACAATCATCTTCAAACATTTTTATCCTTGTTAAAATTATCATGGATTGTTTTAGAATGATATTTGAACACAAAAGTAGTGTACAGAAAACTTTAAGCATTGCCAATTCTCAATACATATTATTATGGACAATTGTATTTCTGTTAACCTGGAATTTTACTGATATGGAGATTGTCCTTGGATATGATAGTTTTTATATCAGTAATATTTTTTGAATTGAAGGGGAGGCAGTAATTTCCTTGTATTTTTAATAGGACGATTACTAGTAGAATTCTTAAAAATATGAAAGGCTAATGGAAAAAGACATTCAGATCAACTAATGGTGTTATTTGACTTGAGATTGTCAGCCATCCCTTTGGCAATGATTCTGGTGTCAACTGTCAGTCACACCCCCATGGATGAGTTTATTGTCAATCCTGAAGTCAATAGCATATATTGTCTTATTCTGTGATTGATGTTTTCTTTTATTAACTTAAATACGAGATGTGTGTGGTTGTGGTTATTTGCACCGATAGGTTGTTACATAATGATTTGTTGGACAGGAATTGTTTAACACTAGGTTCTTGTTGGCTTGTTAGGTACTTCATAGATGTTATCTAGAATTGTTTCTGCTAAAAGTACATCTTGTGAAGTTGTTTTAAATATTTTCTGAGAATAACATCTTGAGGAAGTAGACCAATTTAAAGCAAGTTCTTCGTTTAAATATGATTAGATTAATGAAATATGCATGCCATTTTCATTTTTTTTTGCCATTAAAGTTTTGAAATGCACATTTTTCTTCTTTAGGGTTACGCTTTGATTGAATATGAGAACTTTGATGAAGCCCAAGCTGCAATTACAACACTGAATGGAACTGAGCTCCTTACACAAACAATTTTTGTCGATTGGGCCTTCAGCAAAGGTCCTATGAAGCGTAGAAACACAAGGAGAAGGTAATGCCATATTAAACTATTTCTTTTTACTTATTTGGATAGCATACTAATTGTTCTTAGGAATCCTGGTATGAATTTAGATTGATTTCATCTATATGTTTCAATGTTAAATATATTTTGGCCTTTTTTTTGTTTGATCTTTTTGCTTGTACATTTTGCAGCTTGATTTTGTCTTCTACATCACTGGAGCCAATGCCTCGTTGATATTATTATTAATACTACTGAATAGATTCCATGCTTCTCCCTTCCTTGAGTTTCCAATTTTTTAATAAAAATATTTTATAAAAATGCAGCAGCCTTTTCACTTTCCAATTGCTTTGTCTACTCTAAAAGATGAAACCCTCTTTGATCGATTTGACTTCCTTTATCTTCAATCTTACTATGTAAATCCTACATCATCTACGTGACTGTGACTTAGCATGCCTTGAGCAAGTCAATGAAGTTGAGAATATTTTTATCTAGGACAGAGTTCCTAATGACATAGTGCAAGTTTACCCTACACGACATTACTTTCTTGCCTTCTCTGTTTCCTCAACAATGAAGCTGCTGATGTTTCACTTACATCTTCCTCATTTTTGGCTCAAGATCAGCATCTTCTACATTCATGCCTTCCCTTTTGCCCTGACAGTGCCTTTCCATTCCTCTTCCACCTTTAACTGTCTTCTATGCAATGCCCTCAAGTTTAACTTTGGCTTCAATATGCCTGTGCCTGAGCACATTGACAACCAACTTCACCATGATAAGCTTGATTGTAAGGTGTGGGCTAGTAATGTGCGGGCTAAAGTCCATGACTGTCTTTGGTAAGCCTTGGCTCGTGGTGCACCTGCCCCAAAGTCAGGGTCTAAGTTTGAACAAAACAACGGAATGGATGGATATATAGATTCATCCTTCCTTCAATCTATCCATATAAATAAACAGAGCCTTAAGCTAGACTTCAGAAGAGCAAGAAGGACTGTCATGTACTTTTCATTAATCTTAAACACATGATTGATTTCTTCGGAAACATTGATTCAGCCTTTGCTAATACCAATCCAACTTGGACAATTTTTATTAGTATCAATTGATTTTAATAAATTACTTGGGTTAATAATTACTTCAATAAATTATTATAACTACAGAAAATAAACAATTTTAAGGATATATCAGTATTGTTTAAAGTACTGTTATGTATATTTCTGAGTTAACTTCAGATTTGCTCTCTAAATACTGGATTTGATTAAACCATTATTTCTTTATTTTTGTGCATTTTTTTATTTTGTAACCATTGAGGATTTAAGGAGCATTGGTTTCTAGTTGTTGGTGGATTGATTCAATCACTTTCTGGAGAAATTGGTGTCTCTGTAGTAACCACAACCGCATCTCCATAATAGTTTCATCTTCTTCACCAATTGCGTAAAGTGTGCGATCTACTCATATCCATACAACTTAAACCAGTCACCAATTGGTATGCCTCCTCCCTTGCTCTGTTCAGCCAGCCATACTTTATTCCCTCTGATGTGGATGCAGTTTCCTCAAGCCCCCTCAGTGGGATGTTTTCTTAATTGGGTCTTCCTTCCAAACCTCATGTGTGGCCGACTCTTTGCCTCCATTCACCAACTAATAAGATTGTGTCACTCCTTAGCCCCAAGTTGTCACTAAATTTTCCCATGTTCTTCTGCTTAGCCTTGGTCGCCACTCATTCACTGCCGGGAGAGGGGACACAAAGCCTTCGTTCCCCCTTGAGGCAATTTCGAAGAAGATGTTATACCTGTTTTTATTTTATTTTATTTTCCAATGCATATGAATTAATTTCAAATGTAGAAACCTGTTTACAAAACTGGAAAGTGATCAATAGAATTACCGATATTTTCTTTTCAATAGTATTTTTTATGAATTGGCAATTAGTTTTTTTTATTGATTCAAATGAGCTGTCCTTGTATCTATTTTCCGTTTGTATTTTTAATATGAATTAATTTCAAACGTGTAAATCTCATTAGCAAGCTAGATGGAAGTGATTAATAGAAAATTTTATAACTGTTTTCTTTTCAGTTATATTGTATGAATTACCAAATATGTTTATTCAATTATATTCTATCTTTCATGTGATTCATATATTTTCTGATTTTGGTGGATTTTTTAGATTTTTTTTTCCTTTATACTACACAAATTTGAAAATATTAAACATACATGATCTACCATAACGAATTAACAGTAGATTGATAGTTTATTGTAATTTTTTTTTTATGGTAGATCATGTATGTTTAATATGTTCAAATTTGTGCATACACAGATTAGATTTGAATTTTGTTACTATTATTTATTTGTTTAAACGATCTCTTTGAATACCTTTTGGTGCTGTGCTTTAGAAAATTTGGCCATCCTAATTTCATGTGTTGTAAATGCTGAGGTTACAATTTGTATTTCGAAGCTGTAGAATTCAATAAGCCCTTCACAAAATCACCAGCATTTCCATGTGTTTAGAAACCCCTCTTAAATAATTGCAGCTCTATCTTAGAATTGTGTTTCACACTACAGATCCCCACGAGCTCATCGTTCAAGGAGTCCTCCGAGGAGGAGATACTAAAATCTGCTTCGCTTGATAAGCTGTGATTTGAGATGTTGTCCTTCCATTATGTCAGTCTATTTGAATTTGATGCGGAAGCACACTACTGGAGATGCTGTAAGATTTAACTATGAGAATGTATGAGTATTCTTGCCTATATTTCATGTTTAATGCTACGTTGTCTGCTTTAGATAT